>NC_051394.1:40828106-40835606 GCF_015228065.2 Penaeus monodon
CGACGAAGAAAAGGAAAAGAGTGGAAAAGAAGAGTCTTTATCTTCTCTGGAACAAAGCGTGTAGTTAGGAAGAATTGATGTGTTCAGATAAATGATGTTGATGATGAAAATAATGATAATAGCAATAATATCTATATAGATAATAATACTGACAATATCACTAATGATGATAATGATGATAGTGAAATAATGATAATAATAATAGTAATGATAATGATGATAACGATGATGAAAATAAAAACACTAATGATAATAATGATGATAATACTAATGATAGGAACGACAATAATAATAACAATAATGATAACAATAATAATGGTGATAATAATGATAAAAAATTAACAACAACAACAACAATAATAATAATAGCAAACTATTAATAGCAACAACAATACCAATAACAATAATAATAATAATAATCATAATAATGATAATGATAATAATGATAATAGTAATAATAACAAAGATAACAATGTTAATGATAATAATAATAATAATAATAATAATAATAATAATAATAATAATAATAATAATAATAATAATAGTGGTAATGATAATGATAATGATATTGATAATCATAATAAGGGTAATAATTAATACAACAACAACAACAGCAACAACAACAACAACAACAACAACAACAACAACAACAATAATAATAATAATAATAATAATAATAATAATAATAATAATAATAATAGTCATAATAATAATAATAAAATAATAACAACAATAGTAGTAGTAATAAAAATTATTACAATAACAAAATAGTAACAATAATAAGGACAATAGTGATAATATGGATGGCAATTATAATAATGGTAACAATAATAATAATAATGATAATAATAATAGTAATGATAATAATGATAATAGTAATAATATTAATGATAATAATAACAAAGATGAAAATAATAACAACAAGAATAATAATGATAATAATAATAATAATAATAAATAATGATATTGATAATAGTAATAATAAATAATGATACTGATAATAATAATAATATTCATCATTTTTGTTATTTTTATTATTATCATTATTTTCATTTATTTATTTATTTATCTATATATTCATTTATTTATCATTATTATTATTATTATTATTATTATTATTATTATTATTATTATTATTATTATTATTATTATTATTATTATTAATAATAATATTATTATTGTTGTTGTTGTTGTTGTTGTTGTCGTTGTTGTAATCATTATTATCATCATTATTATTATTATTATTATTATTATTATTATTATTATTATCATTATTATTATCATCATTATCATTATTATTATAATGATATGATAATGACAGTAACAACAACTGTAACGGTAATAATAATGATGATAACAATAATAATGAAAATAGTAGTGGAGAGTTAATGTGTTGGGACTAACCTTGCTTAGGTAGACTTAAATTACGAATGACTAATATGGTGATTAATAAATTCTCTCTGCTGTGTAAAGGATGCTGATGAAATGCAAGTGTTGATACTGTAGCAGATTACGGCAGTGGCGGTATTAGTCTGAAAGGAGATTTAGAAACTCATTTGAGCATATATTTGTATGTGTATTTTATGTGTGTGTATATATGTGTACGTGTATGTCTGTGTGCGCGTGTGTGTGTGACAGATCCATTTACTCTATTTTCAAAAAAATAATACCGAAGATAATTTCATAAGGAAAATTTTGGTGAAATTGGCTTCTTTTGTTGGATACATATTCAGTGGAAAGGGAAGGTAACTATTTCTTAATATGTTGGCGCTAGCATGAACACACACACACACACACACACACACACACACACACACACACACACACACACACACACACACACACACACACACATACACACACATGTACACACACACACACACACACACACACACACACACACACACACACACACACACACACACACACACATACACACACACACACACACACAAACACACATACACACACGCGCGCATATATATATATATATATATATATATATATATATATATATATATATATTTATATTTATTTAT
The DNA here is from genome assembly GCF_015228065.2 of Penaeus monodon. Lineage (NCBI taxonomy): Eukaryota > Metazoa > Arthropoda > Malacostraca > Decapoda > Penaeidae > Penaeus > Penaeus monodon. The sequence goes on from NC_051394.1 coordinate 40,830,146, forward strand.
TTATTTTTATTTATATAAAAAATATATAAATATATTATATCCGACCATCAATAATTGGTCTGAAACTACATCGATCGTACATGCACATATTCTTATAAATCACAGATGCAATTATTTCCACAGGTCATTTTTCAAAATACAGCGCCGCTCCCCGTATATTTTTATCCTTTAGAAAGAGAGCGAAGGAAACCTCATTCCCTGTTACTCGTCGGAATGAGATACCGAGGGAGCGCGGAAACCTCACTCGCAGACATTCCATAGAAAGCAATTCCTTAGGGCGTCAATCAAGCAAGCCAAGGAAATTGCACCGCGGGACGCCGTCGTTTTCCCGGGGCCTCGTCACGCCTCTTGGTTCGAGGAATGCTCCAGGAGGCGGCACTCGAACGGAGGCGGCAGCGAAGGCGGAGGGGGAGGAGAGGGCGCAGGCGACAAGCACTCGAGAACGGAAGATTTTTTTTTTTACTCTGAGGTAGGCCATGGCTCGGTCTTCTTTATTCTTTTTCCGTTGTTTATCTGTTAAGATTATCATCATGATTATTATTCTAATCAACTGATTATTATCATACTGTTATTTCGATCGTGGTTGTAATTATCTTCTGATTATTATTTCCATCATGTTTATTATTATCACGATTATTGACATTTTCATTGTTATTATTATCATCAACATGATTACTTTTGAAGCAAGATTAATATTATCAGCATAATCACTGCTATAGTACTATACGATTACCGTTATGATCTGACCATTACTCTAGTCAGCATGATTATAGCATTACCACTGACATGATAATTGCATTGTTACCCTCATCTTAGGATTGTTAGTCAGTTTAGTCAGCTTATCTATTCAACGTTGGGATCATCCTCTTCATCATCCTCTTATCAGAAATGCAGAATCCTCATCACATTACCATTGTCAGAATTATCACTATCAACCCCAATATCTTTAAAAGAAACAAAATTTAACTATCTTCATTACAGATCTTATTGTAATTAATGTACAGCAACAAACGTTTGCAATATTACATATTTTGTGGAATTATTTTTTTCCTTTTCTATAATGATGATGAATTAATCATATAAGCTACATATAAGCTATTTTTTTTTGCTATGTATGTATCTAATAAGATGTTAGTCCACAAGCACACGCACAAATGTATTATCATAGGTTTTTATATCATATCATGCTTATGACCGGACAGGTAGACTGAATGAAGAAGGTAATATGAAACGCTCATAATCAATGTTATTGATGGTCATCGACCAATCTGTAGATACATATTCTTAAAAAAGGGGGAAAAACATGTGGCCAGTATGAGCACATACAAACACAAACGCACATACAACATACACACATATATACATATATACACAAAACACACAAACATACACAGACACACACACACACACACACACACACATACACACACACACACACACACACACACACACACACACACACACACACACACACACACACACACACACACACACACACACACACACACACACATATATATATATATATATATATATATATATATATATATATATATATATATATATGAACCGTATTCATATTGACAGATGTATAGAAGGTATGAAGGAGAATGAATATCTTCACAATACAAGAGATATATTTGACCGGTTTCGATTCTGTCTTCGACAAAAATACATACATCAGAGAAATTACAGAGTAAACACATATCAGACGTGAGCTGACGAAACACTTGACTGTGACCTCCTATTCGTTGCTCGTATAATTGATGCCGTGACCTTGGATAATTTGAACCTGCCCTGCTCCGTCGCGATGTGTGTTTCTTCCATAATTTTTCTTTTTTGTTTGTTCAGTCCTACATGGACTATTTCTGCTTCCTTCCAGGATGTCAGCTCGATGTTCGTTGACCCTAGTGCTGAAACCACGGCCTGTTTCCCCAAAGTATACTGTATCGCATCTGATGCAGGGTATGCGATATGCATCACTGCAATCTCATTCATACCTTATATATATATATATATATATATATATATATATATATATATATATATATATATATATATATATATATATATGTATGTTTGTATGTATATAAATACATATATATATATATATATATATATATATATATATATATATATATATATATATATATATATATATATATACATATATGTATATATAAACCTACTGTACACTACACTACATAAAATAAAGTTTGCAATTCATATATAATACAATAGAAAGGCAGAGTATAGAATAAATAGATGAGACAAATGAGTATAGAGTAAATTGACATTTAACTCCATGTAGGTTATGATAGCCTACCAAAGTCACACATATTCTAATAACAAAGTTTAATCAAACATCGGGTACTAATCCACTATGCAGTATTTGCCGGCTATGTAGATAATTTATGTCCTGAAGCTTTAAACGCAACATATAAAATTACATCATACCATTACAAACATTATAATCTACATACATTATATGACTTGCTGAATAAATCAACTTTACTATAGGCTCACGATTAATAATGTAAAAACGTTTCTGCTGGACGATGAGTTAGTTCATAAAGCGAGCACTGTATTGGGGCCCTTCGGGTATGATCAGTTTAAATTTGGCTGATGACTCTCGTAAAACAAATTCAGTCAGGCGTTGTCGTTCCTACTACATGCTGTAGGCCATGCAATTTTATGATTGTTATTAATGTTATTGCTATTATTATTACTGTTACTACAACAACAACAACAACAATGATAATAATAATAATAATAATAATAATAATAATAATAATAATTATAATAATAATGATAATAATGATAATAATAATAATAATAATAATAATAATAATAATAATAATAATAATAATAATAATAATATAATAATAATAATAATGATAACAGTAACAATAATAATGATAATAATAATAGTAATTATGAAAATGATAATAATAGCAATAATAATAATTGTTATTATCATTACTATTATCATTATCATTGTTATTATTATTGTAGTGAATTTCCCCTGGCTTCAGACGTTACAGGTCTGTATAGAAAATCTACGGACTCCTCCGCCCTGGAAGATGACATGGCTTTGCTGTTTTCCTTTTTTTTTTTTTTTTTTTTTTTTTTTTTTTTTTAACAGACACAAACACAGGTTTACAAAGTAAACATCACGAAGCTCGGGAAGCCACTATAAGATAAAGCCAGTTCGGTCGAGAGAGACTTTTATCTTGTGTAGTTAACAGACCCTTTGCATTATTAACTGGCTGAACGGTGCTTCTCGTGTTGTGGCGGATTTCAACTGTTTTACCAAGTAAGTGCATGTCTATTACTTATGTTCGAAAGATTCGTGCGTAATAAATATCGATGCTCTTTTTATGTTGTATGTTGAGTCTGCCAGTGATGTTATTTTACTGTTTTCTTTATTGTGACTACGGGATCACTCTTAAATCACCTGAGAGTCATCATCAAAACGACCAAATCCATATGGACATTACCTGTCGTTGGGTAATACGCTACCAAATCAACATTTATAACTCTAAGGAGTTTCATTATCCACTACAATCATTTTTATTATTATTATCATTATCATTATTATTATTATCATTAATATTATTATCATTATAATAATAATTATTATTATCATTATCATCATCATCATCATCATCATCATCATCATCATCATCATCATCATCATCATCATCATCATCATCATCATCATCATCATCATCATCATCATCATTATTATTGTTGTTGTTGTTGTTGTTGTTTTTCTTATTATTATTGTTATTATTATTATTATCATTATTATTATATTATTATATTATATTATTTCCTATATCATTATTATTTATCATTATTATTATTATTATTATTATCATTATTATTGTTATCATTATTGTTGTTATTGTTATTATTATCAATATATAATTATAATTATTATTACTTTTATTATTATTATTATTATTATTATTATTATTATTATTATTATTATTATTATTATTATAATTATTATTATTACCATTAGCATTTTTAACATAATTAATATCATTATCATTATTATATTATGAGAGGTGCTCTAGAGAATTTTGAAGGAACTGTGGATGTTGGAGGATACAAAATATCAAATCTGAGGTACGTCGATGATATAGTTTTGATTGCCAGCAGTATCACTGAACTACAACAACTACTAGATAAAGTTAGAGAAGCAAGCGAAAATTCTGGCTTGTTTCTTAATGCCAAGAAAACTAAGATCATGAAGATTCAAAGATAACCGGCAATGAACAATGATGAACATGTTACAATCAATGGAATGATTGTGGAAAATGTGTAAGAGTTCACTTATCTTGGAGCTGTTTTAACTAATACATATGATGATTCACCGGAGATAAAAAGAAAATTACCATTCCCAAAAAGCGCCACAATTGCTCTCAATAACATCTGGAAAGACCGAAGCTTCCCTTACGGACAAGCTGAGGTTATTGAATTTCATTAGTTTTCCCAATTGCATCATATGGTTCTGAGTGTTGGGTGTTGAAGTAGATAGACAAGAAAAAGATCAATAGTTTTGAAATGTGGTGTTACAGACGAGTACTGCGTATTAGCTGGACAGAGAAGAAGACGAATGATGAAGTGCTGAGAAAAATAAATTGTAAAGACCGACTGTTGGACCATCTTGAACAAGAGGAAATTAAAGTTTATTGGTCATGTAATGAGAAGTAAAAGTATTGAGAAAAACTTGCTGACAGGGATGGTGATAGGAAACAGAGGAAGAGGCAAACCGAAGACAAGACTGAGCGACAATATCAAAGATATGTGCGGGCTGTCGATGGTATAAGTGGAAAGAAAAGCGTAAGATCGAGTTTAGTGGCGAAGGATGGTGAAGAGGTCCACGGCTGCTCAAACATGAGCATACCGTTATTGATTGATTGATCATTATTATTGCTGTTGTTGTTGTTATTGTTACTATCATCATTGCTATTATTATTATTATCATTATTAGTATCTTTCTTCTTATTATTATTGTTATCATCATCGTCATATTATTATTATTATTATTATTGTTGTTGTTGTTGTTGTTGTTGTTATTGTTGTCGTCGTCGTCGTCGTTGTTGTTGTTGTTGTTGTTGTTGTTGTTGTTGTTGTGTTGCTATTGTTATTATTATTATTATAATATTATATTATATTATTTCCTATATCATTATTATTTATCATTATTATTATTATTATTGTTATCATTATTGTTGTTATTGTTATTATTATTAATATATGATTATCATTATTATTACTTTTATCATTATTATTATTATTATGATAATAATATAAATTGCTCATAAATTGCATCATAATCATTATTACTGTTATCATTAAAAACATTATCATTATCATTATCATTATCATTCTCATCCTCATCATTATCATCATTATTATCACCACCATCATTATCAACACCATTATT
>NC_051394.1:40883106-40885606 GCF_015228065.2 Penaeus monodon
TATGTGTGTGTGTGTGTGTGTGTGTGTGTGTGTGTGTGTGTGTGTGTGTATATGTATATATGCACATATATATATGTATATATGTATATATACATACACATATATGTGTATGTATGTATATATGTATATATACATATAATACATATATGTGTGTATGTATACATGCTTGTATGTATGTATGCATGTTCGTATGTGTGTATGTATGTTTGTATGAACTTATGTATGTATGTATGTATGTATTTATGTATTTATGTATGTATGTATGTAAGTTTGCATGCATGCATGCATGCATGTATGTATGCATGAATGCATGTATGTACCAGCATATCTTTCTTCCTTACCTCCTATATCGCACTCCGAGTGAATCGTATCCAAGCAAGTTAACCAATGACGAAATAACCTACATGTAAACCACTAGACAAAGGCAAGAATAAAAATCAAGCATTTTATCACGCAATCTCTGCCAAGATTTCTTGCCTTCCAGAAATAAAATCTTAGGAAAACTTATGCCTTCAGCTTGTTCCACGAAGCAAATTGCATTAAGAAATGGTTCCTTGGAAGGAGAAGAAATTAAATTCATGGCTGGTTCTCAAAAAAATATCCGGTATGTGTTCTGGTAAGTACTTAAATGAAAATGATAAACAATTTTCGCGGAAAGTGATCGATGCAAGTGGACATTCAATATATACTGTAGAGTTAACTGTTGCAGGATTTTCAATACGTGTATATGAATGAACTGATATTTGTTGCATAGAATAACTACAAAGTCGTGTTCCGATGTTAAAATTTTTATTACACATTTCCATTTCTTTTGCAAAAATAAAAAGCATTCTAGTTTTATTTGTTGACATATAAGCGTTCGTTTCGTAAAACATCTATGATTCTATTTATTCATTTATTTTTGAGAGTGCTTCATCTTTTTGCTCTCCTGATTCTTTTACTAAACAAAACAACGATATTTAAAACCAACACATCAACTGTTGTACACTATTGCAATTAAATTCAGCATATATGAATTGATACCGCCGTGTTACAGTGTTGTTTCTATAGAAATGACACACGTATATCTTACTAAGGCGATACGTTATCTTTAAAATCATTACCCATAATACAGATAGAAGAGAGAATGATAAGGATAAAAGCATAAAAACATAAAAGACATTCACTGAACATTTGAATAGGATTAGCCAATAAATGAATAAATAAATAAATGCTGAAGCAATCAGATGAATAAACAAATGAAGAAATAATCAGGTAAATAAATAAATTACTTAGATAAATATATGAATACATATATACAAACAATGGCTGAGTAATAATTAAAATGAAAATAAAATTAGCAAGTTTTTATAAAAGATGAAACAAAATATGTAGTTCTAGAAGAATTAAAAGCAAAAATTCGAAATTTATTTTAAAGTATGAAAATTCCTACAGACAAAGCGTCAAACTGCGAACGAAACTATAATTTTGCTTATTTGATAGTTGGGAATCTATTTCATTGTATTAATAAAGAATGATAATGTTTAATTGGAAATGATAATGATGGTGAGAGAAACTGCTAAATGTGATGAGAGGAAGAGACTTTTATTACTTATTGACATTTCTCAAGGTTTTGCAATATGAGCATGCAAGAACTTGTCGCAACAATAGTCAGAATCAGCTTTATTGGTCTATCCCATGGTTGGTCAATAGGACTGTTTAAATAGAGGTATTATTCCCATTTGTTTGGTATTTTTAACATCATTATCATGATCATCATTGCTATCATGATCTTCATTATCATCCTAATTATCATCATAATTATGATAATTTTTGTCACTGCTGTTATGATGATCTTCATAAATACTTTCATTGTTGATATGTTCATTATTCCTGTTGCTATCATCACAATTTTGATAACAAAAGTATCAATGGTGATAATAATAGCAGTACAGAAACCGAAGGTATACGGACTAAAAAAAACCTCGGTGAATTTTTCGACGTACAAGAACATGTGAATTGAGTATATACTTTTGGATGCATTTGCAACAGTTAGATTGATGAATACAATATATACCGCAGAGAATGATTACTTGTCGTTCAACTGAACACGTTTCTTTATAATGTTATATAAATCGACGCATAAAAACCTGTTTTATTTCAGCTACTTAATGTCATAAGCACAACATATCCTTGCGTAATAATATTGGTTTACGTAAGGCCATGCATATCAAACAAAACTAGGGAGTATTATCAGTGATGGCATGTAAATCGGATGAAAGTAAAAGTGTTACATCAGAGCTACCTCGACATATTTGTCTTGGACTTGACAGTGTGTGTGTGTGTGTGTGTGTGTGTGTGTGTGAGTGTGTGTGTGTGTGTGTGTGTGTGTGTGTGTGTGTGTGTGTGTATGTGTGTGTGTGTGTGTGTGTGCACGATGAATGGAATTAAAAATAATAATTATAATTGTATGATAATAATAATAATAATAATAATAATAATAATAGTAATAATAATAATA
>NC_051394.1:40918106-40920606 GCF_015228065.2 Penaeus monodon
TCCCTTTTACCTCCTCGCTCCCCTTCACGACCCTTCGCTCCCCTCCAAACCTCCTCGCATTCTCCCCTCGCCTTCCCCTCTCCCTCGCCCCCCTCGCAACCATCATACCTAATGAGTTCAGATCAGTATTACAGCTTCCCCCGCGCCTTGACGCACGCTCGGCCCTCTCAGAAACTTGAAGCCCTTGAGCGGACGGCGCAAGGTTGGGCGAGGGGAGCGAGGGGAGCGAGGAGAGTGAGGAGAGTGAGGGGAGCGAAGGGGAGAGGGGGGCCGGGGAGTGAGAGGTGGAGGAGAATAACGAGGCTCCGAGGCTGGCTGGGAGAAAGGAGACTTAATGGGACTTGTGGGGGATATTAGATTCTGCGGAGCCAGGAAGGAGTTCGGGAGGAAAGAGAGGAGAAGAAGGATGCACGCGAGATGATAAAGAGATGAGAGAGATGGGGGAGAGAGAGAGAGAGAGGAGAGAGAGAGAGAGAGAGAGAGAGAGAGAGAGAGAGAGCGAGAGCATGAACGAGAATGCTGTGTGAAGAGAGTAAATAAGTGGGCATATTATCCCCCTGTTTTAGATGTTATTCATGTTTCTACAGCTGTTGCATGAGCCAATGGAAATAATTACGTTAGTCAAAAATGTACTATACAGTGAAACATGAAAGATACTGATTTGTTAAAATAAAATTAATATAAATGATAAGATTATATATATATATATAATATATATATATATATATATTATATATATATATTATATATATATATATATATTTACATATATATATATTAATATATAATATAATATTGTGGCCGCCGAAGAACGCCTATGATTTGTCAATGGGTGTGGGGTGACTGATACCACTGCGTAGCACTCGCTTAAGATTTATTCGGTAGCGGTCAAACCTGTTAATTAATACATAGATTGTAAAATGCACACAATATACAAAGCCACTAAATAACAATGTTATTAGATTATTTAATAAAGAACCTTCTACAAATATTGGATACATACGCATTGCGGGAACAGTCAAAAATATCAGCTTAACGGTCTGATTCCAAGTGTTATGGGCGTCTTGACGGCACTGAGGTTCCCCTCGAACTGCCCTCACACTTTAAACATACACAGGTACAGCGTCAAGTAACATTCTACTTCATATGTTATAAATTAGTTAGGCGCGATCTCGCTATCTCCCAACATCGATCATATGAAGAGCCGCCATCACCTCCTATGGCACGACCCTGGCGCAAACATTTTGTGACAGGTCAGCTCTTACGGTTGATACCAGACCATGTTTTGACCCAGTGGTACTGCCGAGGCCTTCTCGGCGATTGTAACACAGAAGATAAATTTAAAACCATACAGGCTCTCCGATCGCAGTGCTACAGAATACGTGATATACAAAATATGTGATATACAGCTGCTGAATGAAATATGTGATATATCAGCGGCAACACTCCCCCTTTTGCTCCACAGGGGAAAGCAACCAAATAATCTCCATGTTTCGGATAATGCTTCTAAGAGGCATAACTTCACGATTGGTCTGATCGGTGATCGGTGAAGATTTGGTCATCTTCACCGGCCATAGCCCCTATCACCCTTCCTAGGGTGAATGAGGACAGGGCTCCTTCCTAAAGATTTTGAGATGGCTTCAACTGTCTCTGCCGCATCCTCAATGTGTTCAGGTACTCCAAAAAACGGCAATGATAAGGGATACTGAAATCCCTAGCTGTATTGCTGCTGGACAAGGGAAAAAACTCCACGTCCCCAATCACAAGGAGAGAAAAACGACAGAACTTAGACTCCTCCAGGACTTTGGGGCAGCCGAGATGAAAAACCTCTCCAGTACTCAGCAAAACAACCTGTAGTATAATGTATCTGACACTATACATCTGATGGGATCAGTAGACAGAAATCATCAGTTGAAGATGCCCCAAACCACTATGTCCCACGCATGGTAATGTCTCCACTGAACGTAAAATGGGCACAATATAAGCGTCGCAGAGGGTTCTTGCACAAGGTCCTCGAACAAGGAGTCATCTGCACGTCCTCTGTCCCGCTTCCACAAGGCACTGATGCCAACTTCCAGTACTGGCTTTAACGCCAGGTAAGGATCGCCATGCATTAGGACTTCAGCCAATAAGACAGGATTCTGTGGTGCCAATAGACTTTCAGAAGAGACGGGAAAAATCCCCAGCCACGTGTGGACGCCCACGAATAATAGGTTCAGTTACACCTAGTGTGGGTTTAACTGAGACTGATGACTTTTTTGTCACACTTTTTGTCGCTCAGCCTGACTCTCGTATATCCTTTTGGCCTATCCAAACGTAACACCGTCGCTAGGTATGTCCATTTCCGCCTCCACCCCTTCTTGTTTCCACCAGCTTTTTTCCAGCGGGAGACGTGTCTCCCCAGATCTGACCGACACGGCTTTTTGGATTTCCTGCTGTAGTCAATAAAGCACTGTAGTTTTTTTTTTACTCTGTAATCATACAGCACCGTGGGTTTATA
>NC_051394.1:40929241-40934878 GCF_015228065.2 Penaeus monodon
CCTAACCACTCCCATACGTATGACCAAACGAAACTGGTTCCGATTTCACGAGGAACATCTCTGATTCCACCCATTTCAGATCAAAAGGCTGGGAGGCTAGAAGAATCCCAAACCCAACTCCCAAACTTTACCACGGACACAGCTGAGCACAAGGACACCTGCCCTTTGCCTTACGTCCCAAAACTTTATTCCGTTCGTGGTCTTTCAACACGTTAATTTATTGCCCGTTTTTGAATTGTGTCCTGATGGAGCCTGGGAGTGGGGTGACCGTGAGAATTTCGTGAGGGAAAAAAGTGCCCCAGTTTTTGGGCCCCCCTTTTTCTAAAGGGAAAATCTGGGCTGGATGGTTGATGACCCACGCAGTGACGAAATTAGAATGGATTTTTTGATAAGAAATACGTTTTGTGTGGATTGGGCCATGAAAGCAGTCCCACGTTGGCCGAGGACAATACTTCTCATTGTGTCTAGATGTTTTGTATATGGCTTTTTTTGTAAGATACATATCTAAATACTGGATTAGGTAAGACAAGAATCGTGGGTTGAAAAAATCTTCACAGAGAACAACACTGCTGTATAATCATATCCCGCGTGATTATCCAATAAACCGAATCAGATCAGTCCCTCCCTAGGATATTGCCTTCACCCCCCTACCCCCTACCCCCCCTCCCCGCCTCACTCCTACCCACAATCCTCCTCTTCCCCCCCCCACGTTTCCTCCCCTCTCGCCTTTCCCCCCCGTACCCTGAGTCTCCCCCCCGCCCCCCCGACATATCACTACCCGTATCTCCAACCCCCTCCATACCCCTACCATACCCCCACCCCCCCCTTCTAACAGACCTATGATGAAACCAGCCTCCCGGAGACTCTACCTCAGCGCACATCCACCGTTAAACGCATCATTTTTACACGCAGATGCGACCGAGACTGTCATTTGTTTGACGCTTGTGCACGCTGTTTTTATGGGATGTTTGTGGGCGTTGGGCGTAGCTACTCCCTGACGAGAAGAAACAGTTTATGTTGGCTTATCACGCAAACAGGACCCCACCGGCGCTTGTCTGCCTCCGTGTGGGGTTTGCTGTTTTATGGCGCGGTCCCCTGCAGGGCGCGTCCCCGCCCCTCCGCAGCTCCCTTCTCGCTGTTGTTTTTGCGTTCGTTTAGGGCTTATCGTGTCGTGTTTACTGTCTTTGTATTTGTTAATTATATATTGTGTTTATTATCTTTGTATTTGTTTATTATATTTGTATTTGTGATTATCTTTGTTTTTTTTTTTTTTATCTTGTGTTTATTATCTTTGTATATAATATCTTTGTGTTTGTTTATTATCTTTGTAGTTTGTTTATTATCTTTTTTGTATTTGTTTATTCTCTTTGTATTTGTTTTACTGTCCTTTGTATTTGCTACTTATTTTTGCATTTTCTTATCATTCTTATTATTCTTTATTTGTCCTGAGAAAGGGACGAGTGCCTCTTTTACGTCTCTATGCTGTGAATATGGTAAATCAACTCCAGGCTAATAATTTTCTGTTTGTAACGTAAAGTGCCACGATATGTACGGAGAGGGTACGATGCAGTCTTATTTTTACAGTAGTATTGTAACTGTGCCAAATAGAGAGAAATTTTGAGTCGCTTAATAATGGGAGAGTACAAACAGTTGCGCTACGTGAAGAATTTAAACCTATTGATCTCTAAAAGGTATTAGAGAATTGTTTTGTACTAATATACTTGTATATATATATATATATAATATATATTATATATATAATATATATCTATAATATATAATAGTATAGATAGATAGATAGATAGATTAGATAGATAGATATGTGTGCAATATATGTGAGTGTGTGGTGTGGGTGTATTATATATATCATATAATATATATATATATATATAATATATATATATATATATATATATATATATATATATATACACATACATATATACATATATACACACATGAGGTGTGGTGTGTGTGTGTGTGTGTGTGTGTGTATGATATACATTCATATACATATAAAACACACACACACATACACACACACCAACACACACACACACACCACAACCACACACAAACACAACACCCCCACACACACACAACCCCAAACACACACACAACACACGACCAACCCACCACACACAACAATATTATATAATAAATTATATCTAATATTTTATTATATATTAAATTATATACTTATATAGTATATATATATACCACGTTAATATAAAATTATGGTGTTTAATATAAAAAAATATGGTACATATATATATTTCTTATAAGTAGTAACAATAATATATAAAAAATTATTATATAATATATAAATACTTCATAGACTAATATTAATATAATATTATATATATATATACGGTTATATAAAATTATTTTGTAAATATATAATGTAATATACTATATAATATTATATATATATTCATATTAATATATATATAAATAATGAATTTCTTATAATATAATAGATATTATATATTATAAATCCTATTTTTCTCAAACACCCGTTAACCAAACGACAATTAAAATAAAAAGAAATCGAAGAATGTCAATGGTAAAAAAATCTATCCATAAAAAATATCACAAACAATAAAAAACCACCCTTTGGGCCCACAATCACAAACAGCAAATTAACAAAAGGAACAATAAACTCGACGGAACAATAAACATCCACGTCGGGAAAAATACATGTGTTTTACCTAACCGTAAAAAAATGCAGGGTTTTTTCTTAATTTACTATTTATCATTATTTATTACCATCATTAATGACTTAACAATTTGGGTTCCCCCATTGTTGTTATTAATTTATAATCATTTGCCAGAAATGTATACCATCATAAACATGCTAGAAAGGGTTTGCATCATCGACAAACAACGTATGTAAGTCAGAAAAGAATTTTTGACGTGAACCCCTTTGAAATGCCCTAATCACGGGAATTCACTCAGGCAAGGTTGAAAGGCTTATCATTTTAGAAAATAATAATTGTCCCCCGGATTGACCTCTTATGCTCCACTGCTAATGGGGATCTTTTCGGAGCATAAAACAACCTTGTTGTTTTTATTATGACTCCGCCTGATTTCTGCGTTGAATTTCCTTCTCCAGTTGGGGAGAGGACGATTTGTGGGGTTTTTTCTTAATTCGTGGGTGGTGTTGGTATTGGGTGGTCTTGGTAAAATGTTAAGTGTAAGGTGGTTGGGGGGTGGTGTGTTGTGGGGTGGTTGTGTGTGTGGTGTGGGTGTTGTTTTGTGGGGTTGTGTTTGGTTGGTTGTGTGTGGGGTGTGTGTTTGTCGTTTTGTGTTGGGGGATTGGTGGGTGTGTGGGGGTGTGTGTTGGTGTGTGGTTAAATGCTGGGTGGTCCCCTTGTATTAGGTGGTAGTGTGAGTGTGGGTGTGTGGGTGGGGTGTGGTTGGTGGGTGGGTTGGTGGTGTGTGGTGCGTGTGTTTTTGTAATGTATTGTGTAAAGTGTGGAGTGTTCTTGGTTTTTTTTTTTCTTTGTTTTTGTGTGGTGTTGTGGGTTTGGGGTTGGGTGTGTTGTGGTGGCTTGGTTTGGCTGGGGGGGAAAAAAATGTTTGCTGTGTGGGTGGGGTTGGGGTTGGGTGTGTTTAGGGCGTGGCGTCGTGCTGTCGTCGGTGGGGGTTTTTCTTGTTCTGGCCTGTGTCGTAGCCGGCCCCGCGCCGGTTTGGTGTTTTCGGTCTCCCTGTTTCGTGGTTGTGTTGTGTGGTTTTTTTTTGTTTGTGTTTGTGTGTGGTTTTGTTAATGTTTGTTGGGTGCTTTGGTTTGTTTTTGTGTGGCATCCGGGTGTATGCTGTGGTGTGTGCATGCCATTTCTTGTTAATTACTTAAAGGATAGCCGCAACATACAAATTAATGGGAAATGCTGATATGCTTTTAACAAACAAACTATAATACGTATTTATCAAGAAGAATGACGGATTTTCAATCTACTGTTTTTCCTTCATAAAAGGCTAAACGGAAACTTAGATAGCTATTTCCTATGGAGATACAAAACATTTCCTATGTGGTATTTATGTGCTTACACTTTATTTGTTAATGTTCTAAAAATAGGAAATAATAACAAAATATTATTAATGATAATGGTAATAAAAAATAATGATAATGATAATAATGGGAATAGTAATTATGACAAGAATGGTAATAATGATGAGTGATAATATATGGATAATGATATAAATATAATGATAATAATAGATAATAACACTAATGATAATATGTAATAATGATCAAACAACTGCCAATGATACAAAAACAGCAAAAGCAATAATGATGATGATGATGATGATGATGATGATGATAGATGATGATGAATGATGATGATGATGATGATGATGATGATGATGATGATGATGATGATGATGATGATGATGATAGTAATAACAATATAATAATATTAATAATGATGTATAATAATAATAAGTAATAATAATAATAATAACAAAATAATAACAATATAACAAACAATAATAATGATAATAACAATAATATTAATGATAATAGCAATAATAATGATAATAATAACAATTATATTATTATCATTATTATTATTATTATTATTATTATTATTGATATATTAGATATAACATAATGGTAAATGATAGTTATAATAATGACAGTAAGAATGATAACTCTTATAATGACAATCAAAGTGATAATACTGATTATAAAAATAGCTGCTTACTCTCCGTCCCGGACATAATAAAGGATGAAAAATCTATACACTAAATATATATTGTAGACTCGCGATTTATTAGTCCTGCCATAAATATCTGGCTTAGACAAGTAGCCCGGCGGCCGAGAAAATGGCTAGAAAAGCAAACTTATCTAATCATTAAGAATTAGGGTACACTTTTCCATAATTGCCGTGCGTGCAAGCTATGTTTGCAGACCTTAGACCAGTCATTTTTCTGTTGCTGTGAACGAGTATGTTGCAAGCTCAAGAGGAAATTCTTATCGGGTTTATCCATGAAATGTAGCGCGAGGAGAGGGTAGAGGAACGTACTTGTACATACGTCCGAATTTACACACACATGTATACACACTCACACACACACACACACACACACAGAGAGAGAGAGAGAGAGAGAGAGAGAGAGAGAGAGAGAGAGAGAGAGAATGAGAGAGAGGAGAGAGAGAGAAGAGAGAGAGAGAAAGAAGAGAATGCATAGGCAAATGCAAAAATAACACACACATACCACACACCAATAATACATACACACAAACTCGATACTCTGAAATGAAATATTTGATATTTACACTGTACACACACATCAACTACATCCACCTCCCCTAGCGTATCAAGCACACAGTATACGCTTGTTTACAGCCTTCCCATCCTCCAGGATTTTGAGACAACGAATATGTAACCCCAATTACAGGCACGTGTCTCCTTTGCCTTCTGCTGTAGGTTGGGATAGCAATACAAGGAAACATTCTTTCCCTTGTCAACGGACTTTTGCATAACTCATTTGCCGTCGGTTGGCCCCTGTTATTGAAGGACCTGGCTGTGAAATGAGCACGGTGACTGATCTTCTTTTCTCCGTGTGTTTATTAGCTAACGATCAAATTTATCTTTATTTTTTTAAACCGTACTATTTTGGTTGTTGTGT
>NC_051394.1:40952478-40954978 GCF_015228065.2 Penaeus monodon
CCACAACATCCCATAAAACAGCGTGCACAAGCGTCAAACAAATGACAGTCTCGGTCGCATCTGCGTGTAAAATGATGCGTTTAACGGTGGATGTGCGCTGAGGTAGAGTCTCCGGGAGGCTGGTTTCATCATAGTCTTGGTAGAAGGGGGTGGGGGTATAGGTAGGGGTATGGAGGGGGTGGAGATATGGGTAGTGATATGTCGGGGGGCGGGGGGGAGACTCAGGGTACGGGGGAAAGGCGAGAGGGGAGGAAACGTGGGGGTGGGAAGAGGAGGATTGTGGGTAGGAGTGAGGCGGGGGAGGGGGGTAGGGGGGTAGGGGGGTGAAGGCAATATCCTAGGGAGACTGATCTGATTCGGTTTATTGGATAATCACGCGGGATATGATTATACAGCAGTTGTTCTCTGTGAAGATTTTCAACCCACGATTCTTGTCTTACCTAATCCAGTATTTAGATATGTATCTTACAAAAAGCCATATACAAACATCTAGACACAATGAGAAGTATTGTCCTCGCCAACGTGGACTGCTTTCATGGCCCAATCACACAAAACGTATTTCTTATCAAAATCCATTCTAATTTCGTCACTGCGTGGGTCATCACCATCCAGCCCAGATTTTCCCTTTAGAAAAAGACCCAAAACTGGGCACTTTTTTCCCTCACGAAATTCTCACGGTCCACCCACTCCCAGGCTCCATCAGACACATTCAAAACGCGGCAATAAATTAACGTGTTGAAAGACCACGTAACGGAATAAAGTTTTGGACGTAAGGCAAAGGGCAGGTGTCCTTGTGATCAGCTGTGTCCGTGGTAAAGTTTGGGAGTTGGGTTTGGGATTCTTCTAGCCTCACCATGCCTTTTGATTCTGAATGGTGAGGAATCAAGAGATTTTTTAAAAAGTTTCGTTCTCTGTTCTACGTTGAAATACCGTACGTATTTATTTCTTTACACTTATTCATATTCGGTTAGTGCATATGCATGTATGTAGTTATATCTGTGTATT
The DNA here is from genome assembly GCF_015228065.2 of Penaeus monodon. Classification (NCBI taxonomy): domain Eukaryota; kingdom Metazoa; phylum Arthropoda; class Malacostraca; order Decapoda; family Penaeidae; genus Penaeus; species Penaeus monodon. The sequence goes on from NC_051394.1 coordinate 40,953,484, forward strand.
TAGGAAACATATATGTATGTATGCATATATGTAAATATGCAAACGTGTATGTACGTATGCAGGCATGAGTGTATGTGAGTGTGTGCATCTCTATCTCTCCTTGTCTGTATATACACACAGACAATCATTATTATTATTTTTGTTGTTATTATTACTAACATCATTAGTGTTATCAGTAATCTCATTATTATTATCATCGTTATTTTGTTATCAATATTGTTACTGTTATCAGAAATATTATTATTATTATTGTTATTATTATTATTGATCATTATCATTATTATAATTATTTTCATTATTAGTGTTGTTATTATAAATAATAATCATTGTGTTATTATCGTTATTTTAGTATCGTTATTATTATTATTATCATTATAATTTTCATCGTTGGTGTTATCTTTACCATTATTATCAATATCTTTATACCCATACATTATGTCATTATCCCTGTGACCACTATAATCACCACACCACACCATTATCACCATGATACCTTAACAATCATTATTAGTACTGATGCTGGAATTATACTGCTGTTGCTCTGCTAATAATATCACCATTTTTATTGTTTTGTGTTGCTTCTCTCACGTTAATGCTGCCATTAATGTAATAATGGATACCATCATCATCATTAAAATTCTATGACATTTCCAATCCTATTTCATCTTTATTTTGTTATGAAAAACATAAAAATCTCATTAAGTTGTTATACTTGCCATCTATCTCTTCCAAAGAAAACAGTAGTTGCTTGGGAGACTGAAATAAATACATGATTATAAACATCAAAATGCTTTAAAGTAGATGGAGTGTTACTAAACAGTGGAGAAGGAAAGAGGAGATGTTAGTACATAAGGAGACTAACAGAACACACACACACACACACACACACACACACACACACACACACACACACACACACACACACACAACACACACACACACACACACACAACAACACACACACACACAAACACACACACACACACACACACACAACACACACACACACACACACACACACACACACACACACACACACACACACACACACACACACACACACACAGATAGATAAATAGATAGGTAGATAGATATATACAGAGAGAGAGAGAGAGAGAGAGTGAGAGAGAGAGAGAGAGAGAGAGAGAGAGAGAGAGAGAGAGAGAGAGAGAGAACGAGAACGAGAGAAAGAAAGAGAGAGAGAGCGAGAGAGAGAGAGAGAGAGAGAGAGAGAGAGAGAGAGAGAGAGAGAGAGAGAAAAGAAAGAAAGAAAGAACATGGAAATAAAGATAACGATAATGAAAAGAATACTTTTATCCACCATACATCTGAATGTGAATAAATAAATAACAATACCGAAAGGTCCATATTATAAGAATTCCTCCGCAGATAGGCCTACATCCAAGTGACAAATAGAAGTTCAAAGTCGTGAGCTTCTCGTACAAATGAAACAAGAGAAGTACTCAAGAGCTTTTATATGTGGAATTCAAGAGCT
>NC_051394.1:40992478-40994978 GCF_015228065.2 Penaeus monodon
TAATACTATTATTGTTATTATTGCTAATAATATTTTTGTTTTGTTCTATTATTATTATTATCTTCATTATTGTTGATATCAATAGCATTATTGTTTTTGATATCATGTTCATTCGTATTATTGTTATTATCATTATCATTATCATTATTATCATTATTATTATTATTATTACTATTGTTATTATCATTATTATTATCATTATTATTATTATTATTATTATTATTATTATTATTATTATTATTATTATTATTATCATTATTATCATTATCATAATTATCGTTATTATTATTATCATCATCATTATTATTATTATCATTATATGTCGTTGTTGTTGTTGTTGTTCTTGTTCTTGCTATCATTGTTATTATTATTATTATAATTGTTGTTGATGTTGTTGTTGTTGTTGTTGTTATCATTATCATTATATTATGTTATTATTATTATTATTGTTATTATTATTACTATTATTATTATTATTATTATTATTATTATTATTACCATCATCATCATCATCATCATTATTATTATATCATTATTATTATTATTGCTACTATTATAGAAATAATAATGATAATGGTATATTATTGTTATTTTTATTAATCTTATTGATGTTGTTGTTATTGATGTTATTATTACCATCATTTAGTATTATTAGTGATAGTGGAATTATCAGTATCAAGAAAAACGAATTGAATATTTTCATTATAACCGTTACTGTCATTGGTATTAGTACTACAACTACCTTTTTAATATTAATGATTACTATTACCGTTATCAGTAATGTTATCACTTAATGTAACATTATTATCCTCGTTCAACGGTGGTGCGGATGAGAGAGGCAAGGGTTTGGGGGAAAAAGGAAATATTTCAGTTATTTTTCAGAGGAAAAAAGAGGCGAATTCATTGAGAGCACGGGAAATACATAGAAGATTTAATTGATGGTATGGGAGAAAACTAGACGATATTAGTGAAGATGTGGGGGAAGAAACTGAATATTTCAGAGTTGGTTGTCGGGTGAAAGGAGAGATTTCAGTGATGGTGTAGGGGAGAATGGAACAATTTCATTGATGGTGTAGGGGAGAAAGGGACGATTTGAATGATGGTGTGGAGAAGAAGGGGCCATTCATGTGAGGTAGTGGGGGGAAAAGACGGTCGTGGCTGCGGCCTGGGGGAGAAAGGCCGGAGGGTCGTCGCGGGGCCAAAGGAAGCGCAGATGGTCGTGAAGGCAGAAAAGGAAGAAAGAAAAAGTCTTGCGTGTCGTGCAGGGGAGAAAAGGAGCAGCTGATGTAATGGCGGGGAAGAAATGGGCGGACGTAATGATGCCAAGGAATGGAAAGATGGTGAAAGGGAGAAAGAGAGAGAGAGAGAGGGAAACACATACACATACAGAGAGAGAGAGAGTGAGAAAGAGAGAGGGTTGGGATTAAAGAAAGAGAGAGAGAGAGAGAGAGAGAAGAGAGAGAGAGAGAGAGAGAGAGGTGGTATTAAAGAAAGAGAGAGAGAGAGAGAGAGAGAGAGAGAGAGAGAGAGAGAGAGAGAGGCAGACGGACAGAAACAGACTAAAATAAAAAGAGAGAACGATATATATATTTATATATATACATACACACACATATAAATACATATAAGGTTGTATTATATATATATATATATATATATATATATATATATATATATATATATATATATATATGTGTGTGTGTGTGTGTGTGTGTGTGTGTGTGTGTATGTGTGTTGTGTGTGTGTGTGTGTGTGTGTGTGTGTGTGTGTGTGTGTGTGTATTGAGAGAGGGAGAGAGAGAGGGAGAGAGGGGGGGGAGAAGGAGGGAAATGATTACAGCCCAGGCGCTAGGACGAGCCAAGGGAAGACCAGGTAGCAGCTTCCACCTCGGCAGATTTTAGAGAAACGACTGACTTTTAAGATTCGAGTTTGAGGGACAGCGAGATATTACAGCTTCCCGTCTCCATCTTATTCCCCCCCTCCCCCCTTAACCCCCGCCCCATGATTACTAACCCACTCCCCTCCCTCCTCTCGCTACTATCTTACCCATGATCTTCCCCACTCCCAATCTCCCTGCTTCCATCCTCATGAGCTTAAACCCTCGCGCCCCCCATCCCTTTCCTCCAAACCCATGCCCTTCACCCCCACCTTCGCCCCCACTCCCCGACCCTATTTCTTTACTCATGAGCCAAACCCTTCTTCCCCACCTTCCCTTTTCTCCAAACCCACTCCCTTGTTCCCCCATGGTTTTCAAACCCACTCCCCGCCCCTACTTCTTTACCTATGAGCTAAAACCCTTTTCTCCAAACCCACTACTTTGTTCCCCACGATCTTCAACCCCACCCGACCCCTTTACGTCCTTCCCCATGATCTAAAGCCTCTCCCCCATCCCTTTTCTTTCCTCCAATACCCCCCTCCCCTCTCGTCTCCGTCCCATCTCCCAAAGGCTAGTAGGAAGCTCAGCGTTAATTTGCAAAGTGAGTTCAACTTCTGTCCGGAC
>NC_051394.1:41054978-41062478 GCF_015228065.2 Penaeus monodon
TGCAATCCCTTCCTCTTCCCAGGATTTTAGACTATACTGTAGTTTATACTCCCTGTGCCCCTTCCTCCTTCAAGTTCACCACTCAGTGTTGCCAATGTACCAGCTCTCAGTTACGATTCTTGTACCTGAGACACATACCACCTATTCGTATTACCATACAAGGTACAAGAGTCAAGACTGACTGTTCACACATTGACAACACTGAGCGGTGAATCTGGAAGTAGAAGGGACTGTATTATGTTTATATGCAAGATACACGTCTATACCTACATGCATAATATCATCCTACTCCGTTTCCCTGACCCCCGACGTGGCTGGTCGCGGCTCGAGGGCAGCTGAGCGGCTGTCAGTCTCACCCGCGTGTGGCTTTGTGGGGGCGGGCTCGGGGGGGTGGGGGTGGGGAGGTACACGGGGGGCGGGAATTTACCGACAAAGGGGGATATACTGGAGGGGGAATGAGGGGGGGAGGGGGAAAGAGGCGAGACCAGAAAGGAAGACGAGGGGCGGAAGGAAAGAAGCTTAGGGTCTTTATACCTCCGTACCTGCAAGCGTCACGGGGGAGAGAGTGAAGCAAATTTATATTGCCTGTATTTATTACACACACCATCCCTCCTTCTCCTTCTTCCTCTCTCCTTCTTTTTCTTTGTTCATCTATATCTCTTCTATTTATTATATATATATATATATATATATATATATATATATATATATATATATATATTTATATATATATATATATATATATTTATATACATATATATTCATATATATATGATATACTATATGATAAAATATATATATATATATATATTATATTATATTGTGTTGTTATTTGTGTGTGTGTGTGTGTGTGTGTGTGTGTGTGTGTGTGTGTGTGTGTGCGTGTGTGTGTGTGTGTGTGTGTGTTGTCTATATATATATATATATATATATATATATATATATATATATATAATATATATATAGATATATATGTGTGTGTGTGTGTGTGTGTGTGGCGGGCCCGTGTGTGTGTGTGTGTGTGTGTGTGTGTGTGTGTGTGTGTGTGTGTGTGTGTGTGTGGTGTGCGTGTGTGTGCGTGTGTGTGTGTCTGTGGTCTGTGTCTCTATGCCTGTGTCTGTGTGCTACCCATGCACGTGTGTAAGTATATTTCTTATATACTGTGAGAAATGTATTTTATGTTTATCGTGGAGTGGTTGGGCGCCCTCTATGAGTGTGTGTTTAGCTTTCTTTGTGAATGGCACTTAAATACTTGTTTAGACTGGAGGTGTGTTTATGTGTTTTATTGATTCTGTTTTGTATGAATGAAAATAAATTAAACTTCTGGGAACGAAAGATAGAGGTTACATGATAAGAGTGTGCAATGCTATTTCGAAATTCAGAGTTAGACACGATATAACTTTCTTGCTTGAAATGAGGTTCTAAGTATTTAGGGCAAAAATATGTAGGTGTTTATTTGACCGTGAATGATTGTATATTTTCTCTTTCAGAGTTCATGCAGCACAGTGATTAGAATGAATAATTTATAATGATATTGGATAATGTCGATATTCTTACTAACTTTAATAAGTTGAGCAATAATGTAAAAATAATGCAATTTTGGCAGTGACTATTATTTGAAATTACTTTGTTATTATGGTTAGTATTATCATCAATTCGATGATAATCTTCGTAACGACAACAGGACTGATATAAAAGATTAAAATGATATGATGATAAGCATATGATGAGGAAGATGCCGTAATAATAACATGGATCCAGTTGCTACGATGATAAGAATAGCGATTTTGTTAAGATGATAATGAACTTAACAAATGAACTCTACAATACTTTTATTTTCTTTCCTTCGGGCGTCGGCCATCTCGAGGTGTCGCCACGACCCTCTCGGACCACTTATCATTGGCCAAGGCAGCATAATCGCCCCTCTGTGCTGCTCTCTCCCCTCTCTAGCGCATCACGTACGTAGCGAAGTCCTTCTCATGTATCCTAAGGAGAGGGACAGTGGGAGAAACAGTCGTTGCCACATATGTCTAGGGTTCTCTCTCTCTCTCTCTCTTTCTCCCCTTTTTTTCTCCCCTCCCTGAAGCGTCTTGCCGTACTATCTCCCATCATCAATTTCCCCCCTTCCACGTTTCTTCTCCTCCTCCTCCTCCCCCCCCCTCTCTCTCTTTCTCTTGCCCTCCCCGTCCCTTGCTTTTCTTTCCCCTTCTCTCCCCCTCGTCCCGTGCGTTCGTCCCTTTTTCCCGGTCTCTCGCCGACCCTAACTGGTTCCTGCAGTCCGTAGAAACTATGTTTTTGTCTCCCCTCCCCCCTCCTCTTCCCCTACGCCCCCCCCATCTCACCTCCTCTTCCCCTACGCCCCCTTCCCACCCCCCTTCTTTTTCCCCATCGCTCCCATTTCCAACCCCCCCCCATCCCCCACCCGAATGTGTATAATATGACCCTCGCCCATTGTGCCACACGCGAGCGCTCCTTGGCACAATCGACGCGGGACAGCCGGTTAAGACCCACCCCTCTATCCACTCATCCCCCCCTCCCTCTCCCCTTTTCCCCTTCTCCCCTCCCTCTCCCTCCCTTCCCCTTCCTCCCCATCCTGTCCACACTAATCCTTACCCACCTATCAATGCCCCTGACCCCTGTTCCCCCATTATCCATTCTCCTTGGCAGACACCCCCCCACACACACACACACCCTCTTCCCTTCCCTTCGCTTCCCCCTCTACCCCTCTACCTTCCCCTCCTCCTCCTTTCTCTCTCTTTCTCTCTTTCTCTCAGTCTTTATCCTCCGTCTCTTGTTGGTCCTCCTTTCGTCGCGGTAGTTGGCGAACCTTCCTATTTCCCGTCTTTTCTGACCTTCCTCCTCCTCGTCTCATTCAATCACATCTGTTTGCTTGTCTGCTTCTCCCCAGTTCTCTTTCTTTATCTATTTCTTTTTTATTTGTCTCTATGTTTTCTTTCTTTCTTTCTTTATTACTTTATTTTTCCGTCCTCCCTCCTCGCCGTCTTATTCAATCACATCTGTTCGCTTGATCTGGTTTTCTGCTATTCCCTTTCTTTATTTATTTATCTATGCATTTCTTTCTTTATTTCTTGTTTCTTTTCTTATTATTTTCATCTCTTCTTACCTTCCTTCTCGCCGTCTATCCAATCACTTTTGTTTGTTTGTTTGTCATGTTCCCTCTCTTTCTTTCTTTCTTTATCTATATGTTTATCCATTTATCTATTTGTTATTATCTTTATCCTCTCAGTTCTTCCTATTCGCCGTCTCATTCAATTACATCTGTTTGTTTGTTCTGTTTTTCTCTTGTTCCCTCTTTCTTTCTTTCTTTATTTGTTTTGTTACTTCAGCCCTTTCGATTATCCAGATATTTCGTGAAGTTTGGTAAAGGAGAAGACAAAGAAGAATAAAAGAAAGAAAGAAAACACGTGTTTGCTTGTAGTTTCCACGAAGGTAATTGAGTATCGTTTTAAAATAGCTAAGTTTGTCCTTTACTCTTGATTATTTTTTCTCGCTTAAGTTTCTTGTCTATTGATATCTTTCTCAGATATTCAGGATCTATTTTTCTTTCAACTTTAAACCTTTTTTGGTGAATCCTTGGAATTCGTACGTCTGTTAAGGATGTTAAGAGCTGAATTTCAAAATTATATATATATATATATATATATATATATATATATATATATATATATATATATATATATATATATATATGTTTTTCATTCTTTATATGCTATCCCTGTTTTTTTTTTCGTTTTCTCTTCAGTGAAATAGATTCGATTATGGTCATTTTCTTTTTTTCTTTTTCTTTTCCTTTTTTGAGGGGAGGCTCCATCTGCATTACCGTTATCTTTGATTCTACTTCCGTAATAGCTACATTTTTTTCTCCTCTCTTTTATCCCATCTTTTTCACCACTCTTCTACTCTGTCACCTTTTTTTGTCAATCCATTTTTTTCCTCCTTTTTTATCTAAGGTCGAAGGCAGTTCACCGTTACCAGCCCCTTTTTAACACTTCGCTCATTCTATATGATCCATTCTGTATCCTCCCCTTTTCTCAACGTCATATTTAGCTCTGTAAATAGTTTTCTCTCTACCCTTCCCCTAGGTCCCCGCCCTTCCCTCCCCTCCCCTGTTTTTCACGTCCCAGTAAGTCCCAAAAAGCCCCCCCCCCCTTTCAACTCCTCCCCCCCCTAAAACCCGTCCCAATTCGCACCCTCCCCGGGCTTGTCATCCAGATGCCTTCTCTCTAACATTCTGCGGTTTTCGTAACTGGCAAATCTTATCTGTTATCATCGTTTTCTTTTCCTTACTTTTTTCTCTGTACGTTTCTTTTTTTGGTTCTAGTAAAGTTTAATTTCTATTTGATTATTCTAGTAAGTCTACTAATAAGTCCATTTCGCGTTCTAGATATACATAAAAAATCTTCAATAAATCCGGTTTGCTTTCTAATTGATACGGTGAAGATCCTTCAAGAATGTTTTCGTTTTAAACCAGATTGCCTTTTCCTCAGTGATTTCGTTTATCATTTATATTTACTATCTATTTCGAGTAGACTTTTTATTTATTTAATTTATTTATTTATTTATTACTTCTCCGTACCCTAGAAACTCTCTCTCTCTCTCTCTCTCTCTCTCTCTCTCTCTCTCTCTCTCTCTCTCTCTCTCTCTCTCTTCTCTCTCTCTCTCTCTCTCTCTCTCTCTCTCTCTCTCTCTCTCTCTCACTCTCTGGTTTGAGATTTATTCCGCATGTAATAAATCTCCCTCCTCTCTCCCTGGTGAATGAGTAAATACCTTCCTCACGCAATATATAGCTCGTTTTTTTCGCACGGGCAATTTCTTTCCATTATATATGTTCCTTTTTGTATTAATTAAGGTCTTCGTGTCCTACAGCATTGCCGTAGTATAACTTAACGTTCTTTTTCACTCAGAAGTAACAATCCCCCCTCCCTTCCTCTATCACACGCACCATAACCTCCTTCCCCCTTACTTCACCTACGAAACCCCCACCGCTCCCCTCCCCTTTTCCTCCTCCTCCCCCCACACGGTCTAGCAAGTCATAAACACTGACCTAACTATTAACACTAACAGCCTAACTGCGCCTATCAATTGTCCCTTTTCCGCCGCGTTGTGTTTTCCAGCACGCCAGGTAGAGACGTCTGGCGATGGTGGTGGTTAACACTTACACGACTTTCTATTCAGTGTTTATAGCTTGGCAGTTGTTCGAGAGACGGACGGGATATCAAGTGGTAAGCGTCTGTGAAGCTGAGTGCGAGTGTTGACTTTTTGAGTATTTGAACGGTCCCACGCGTGTGAAGTGTAGGCGACAGAGAGAGAAAAAATTAAAATCGTTCTCCCGTGTTTGTTTACCTTATCACATACAGAGACATACATTCGGTACATAGGAAATCGGTAGCTTTTGATTATATCTTGTAAAAGAAATTAAGATGATATTGACTAATAATGACAAAGATCTTCGTAAATAACTCTCTAAAATGACCTGAAGGTATTAATCAATAACTAATTTCTTGTGTCTCCACATTTTCCAGCGAAAGCTTGAACCAATTGTCACCAGCCCTCTTCAGAACTTTAAGCCATTTTCCAAGATAACTTTTGCTATAACCATATATCACAAGAGCCCTGAAAGCACCTCCCATTCAGTACATCAGAACTCCTGAGACACCAGCAAACCCATAATCCTAAATGGCACTTAAGACTGAAGTCGCTAATCTGATTGGCCGTTTGAAGCTCCACTCATATCAACAAGGTCACTCGATTGGGCAAGTCTTCGCTTCGGGTGTTAAGCGGAGGAAATGCGAATGGGGTTGTTTTCTTAATACTGAGAAATTTAGATAACTGAAGACAATAGTTTTCTTTAGCTAGTTGTGGAAAAATGTAACTGAAGATTGTAGCGTTTCTTTCTTTTTTTGAAGGGGGTATCGTTATTCGTTTCCTATGAGAATTACACAAGAATGATCATTTTTACAGAGATTATACAGATCATCCTCTCGCGACAAGAAATACATACACCGTATGTTAAACAGCAATATTCATACATCTACTCGGTACCTGAGAACATATAGCCTTCCCTTTCCATACGACAAAAAACACTTCATTACGGACCCAGGTATTACATTACTCCTATCGCAGGCTTTACATTACTCCCATCGCAGGCTTGGCATTACCCACCAAGATCAGTGACGTCGCGCGCCCTCTGCCGTCATGGTACAATCAATTACATTTGCATACATTTACACAAACTCTAATGTCAGCTTGACTTCAGGATATACATTATGGAAGAGAATTTCTTTTGGATTATTTCAGTCTAACCTTTTTTCTGCTACGTGCCTGGGAGTAGGCTCTAAACACCAAGTCTGGAAGTTAAGTCGGATGATCTTCTATGTATGTTTATTATTACTATTATTATTATTTTATTATTATTATTATTATTATTATTATTATCATTATTATTATTATTATTATTATTATTATTATTATTATTATTATTATTATTATTATTATTTATTTATTTATTTATTTATTTATTTAAATATTTATGTCTTTGTAAATGTTCTTTGTTATTTCTAAAGTTTTTCCTTTTTTTCGATTTCGTTTATTGCTTAATTGATTATTGCTATTTCTTATTCCTCCTCCATACGTTTTCTGGCTAACCTGCAGTCTTAAGTACCCAAGCTGTCCTTTCCAAATTATCCCTCCTTATCTCTAGTATGTCCTGGATAGCAGAACATTGTTAATTACTCTATAATTAGGTTGGCCCCAGAGCAGGCGTTTACTGCCTTTAGATTTAACAGAGACCGTCCAGGTAGTCCTAATTCGATGCTCTGCTGTTCTGTACATGCATATCATAACACCATTAGGATTTATTATAAGGGGATAATAAAACAGTGAAAGATTATGGGGTAGGCTGGCAATGGTGGTGATTAAATTTATCGTTATCCTCATTACCGTCATCAGTGTTGTAGGTTCTGCCATCAAAATCACTGATATTATTCTCACATTTTCCATTACTGATATTGTTATCACTTATGAAAGTGAGAGAAAGAGAGGGGGAGAGATAAAAAACAGAGAAAGTCAGACAGATTGACAAACAGACGCAGAACAGGTGACTAACTAACCGGCAAATAGACATATAGACACACAGCAAAGAATGACACACACACACACACACACACACACACACACACACACACACACACACACACACACACACACACACACACACACACACACACACACACACACACACACCAAGAGACAGACAGACAGAGAATCCCTGTTGAACTGATTTGATTTAGCATCAACACAATATTCCCGAAAGGATCTTTGTAACATACCACTGACTGGGTAATGCATCTGAAATCCTTATAAAGGGGTGGATGGCACACAGGATTAATCTGTCAGAATGGAAAAGCAGATAAATCACGAATCCTGACAGATTTTCCTTGTATTTGTAGATAGTAGCATTAGCAGTAGCAATCATTAATG
>NC_051394.1:41082478-41084978 GCF_015228065.2 Penaeus monodon
GAAAAAGGTAATATACAGACAAAATGACAAACACACACACAGACAAAGAGCGAGAAAGAAATAGAAAGAGAGAACGAAAGATCGAGAAAGAGGAAACGGGGAAAATCACGAGAGAAGGAGAGACGGAGAGCAGGAAAGAAGGAGGGGAGTTGTGAAGTAAGCAGGTGAGCTGTCTCTCGTCTGCTCTCAAGGTAGTTTGCTACCACGAAGCATCGCCTATCTTGAATGATGCAACGAAACTTCAGAATCTCGTGCCGGCGCCGTGTATTTCTTGCGTGTGGCGTGTGTGTCTCTGTGTCGTCACGCGTTCTATTAGACTGACAGCTGAAAGTAAGACTTCTCTAAGGAAATGTAATGTTAGGCTTAATGATCGTAGCTATGCAATGTACTCTGGAGACGGCCGGAGCAGTGAGGTATGCAAATGCTTTATTCATGGCGGGGGGTTAAGAAAGAACGCATATCTTATTCATCGTGCTGAGAAAGTCTCTCTCGATTCAGTCAACAAAATGCGATGTTTTCTTTTCTTTACTTTTCTTTTTTTTTTTGTTTATCTTTTTTTTCTTCTTTTTCTAGGGGAGGGAGAAGATGGTAGGCGATAAGTGTCATTCTTCTCTCATTATTTTGTGATAAACAAACAGGAACTTACATCATAAACGCTTAGTACGTATTTGAAGATAAACACGCATGTGCATAAACCACACATATCTTCGAGAACACGCAAACACATTCTTAAAGTCACATTCACTTTTCAGTGCGTTTGTTTGTTTGTTTGAATACGTTTACTCATTTGTGTGTCTGTGTATGTGAGTCTCTGTGTGCGTGTGTGTGTTTCTTTGTGTGTGTGTGTATATATATATACATGTACTGTATGCATATATGTATATATATATATATATATATATATATATATATATATATATATATGTGTGTGTGTGTGTGTGTGTGTGTGTGTGTGTGTGTGTGTGTGTGTGTGTGTGTGTGTGTGTGTGTGTGTGTGTGTGTGTGTGTGGGTGTGTGTGGTGTGGGTGTGTGTGTGCGCGCGCGTGTGCGTGCATATGTGTGTGTGTTTGTGTAAAACTAGTCAGGGACTAAAATATTCTAAATCTAAACCACACAATCACTAATACTAACCACGTCTTTGAAAATTTTCCTCACTTGTCTCTAATTCCTTTAGAACAATATCCCGAAAGTGAAATTTCCATCTATAAAATTATGTCCTTTCATATGCAAGCACTTGTTCAAACCGAGAACGTAACTTCCATATCTCTCCGTACTTAAACATAATAAGAGCCTACATCCACATTGACTATACGAATACCAGACGTATGAGAAAAGAAAGAAAGAAAGAGAGGGGAGAAAGAGTACTATTTTTAACTTCTTCCCCTCCCTCCCCCCTCCCCCATTACCCTCACCCCCCCTTCCCAGACTCCCCTCCCCCATGCACGTGACACTGGCAAGGCCTTACTTATCCTTCCATGAATCAGCTGTTTGTCATCTTACCCTCCCTACCCTCGCTATCTATCTCCCCTCTTCCACTTCTCTTCCTCTTTTCGCCTCCCCTCTTACCCCTCTCCATTTTCTTCTTTGTCTCGCTGGTCCCCCTCTTTACATGCTTTCCTCTTATCTGCCCTTCTTTGTTCTGTTAATTGTCTCTCTTCCCTCTTTCTCCCTTTTTGAAGGGGAAGGGATATGAGAAAAGCGTAGATAACGTAGATTAGAGATATATGGAATGAGGTTCAATAACTATCAGTAACATAACACATTTATTCAATGTATATATTTAGCAACAACAAAGATAAAAAAGATACTTATCTGTAGATATCCCTAAACCTCGTAGAAGAAAGAAAAAATAGGAGAAATGAGTGATTCATCAATTAGACGCAAGTCGCCCGTTCCTGACATGTCACATGAACGCGTCCCTCCTCCCTTCCCCCACTCCCAACCCTTACATCCTCTTTCCCTCCTCCCCTCTCCCCCTCCTACACCCCAAATCCTTTTCAACTATTCCCCTTTACCCCTCCTCCATCCCCACATCCTTTTCTCCTCCTTCCCCACCCCCTCCCCCACCCCTCACATCCTCTTCCCTTCCTACCCCCTCCCCCACCCCCACTCCCCACACTTCTTCCCTTTCTCACCCCCCCCCCACCGCTCACCCCTTGCCACACCCCTTGATGCTAACCCGCTTCTACCTGCCCCTTCATTAGTGGCGTCAGGTGTTGATCTGTCAACTCACCTGTCAGTGCTTCTGTGGGTTTTCTTTTTGTTTATTTGTTAATTTATCTTTATCTTCTTTATTGTGTGTTATTTTGGAGTATAAAGATGGAAGAGAGGCAAGGTCTTTTCACATTTTTTTTTTTTGCTGGTTAAGAAGTGAATCTGGGATAAGCTTGAGTTGATAACCAATAATTTGCTTGCTCTCTCTCTCTCTCTCTATCTATCTATCTCTATCTATCTATCTATCTATCTCTATCTATCTATCTATCTCTCTCTCTCTCTCTCT
>NC_051394.1:41089978-41094978 GCF_015228065.2 Penaeus monodon
TCTCCCCCCTCTTCCTTCTCCTTATCCTCTTCCTTTCTCCTCCTCCATTCCCCCTATCACTATCTTTATCTCTTCCTTCTTATTCCTCCTTATTCCTACCATCCTCTTCCTCTTTCTCAGCCTTTTCTTGACGCATTTTCCCTTCTTTCTGCCTCCTTTGCTTCCTCCTCTTATCGCATATCCTCCTTCTCCTTCGCCCCAACTTCTCTCTTCCTTTTTCCTTCTTATTCTTCCATCTCTTTCCCCTTCTATGATTACCATTATTTCCTCGCCGCAAGCAAAGCACTCCTATTATCTTCTCCTTTCTTGCTCATATCTTTTCTTTCCATTTTCATTTTCTTAATGTTCTTATTGTTTTATTTTTCTTTATCTATTGCTTAATCTTCGTCGGTCTTTTCTTGCTAATATAATTTCTATAAAAAAATTGGTGTCATTAATGACTCAGGATTTATCATCTTGTGTTTCTTGTTATTTCACCTTCCTTCTTTCCTTCCCCTCTTCCTCCTCTTCCTTCTTCTTATTTTCTTCCTTCTCCTTCTCCTCTTCCTTTCTTCAGTTGTCATATGCTTTTTTCTCATTATTCCATTTTGTACTCATTGAGAAGATAAAAGTAAATTCTCTTCTTCAAAGCTTTTACATTTACTTGATCTTATATTGCCACCATTATTTGTTGGTTGTTTAAAATCGTATTCTTTTCTTCATAATCCCTGGGTAAAAAGATACGTTTCTTCGTTGGCGGTTATGTGAAAGTTATTATTTTTGAATATCTTTTATTGCTGATACTGCTTTTCAACTTTTTTTTTTCTCTCGTAATCCAACCTCAAACTGTGCGTGTGTGTGGGTGTGTGCATGTGTATGTGTGTATGTGTTGTGTGTTTGAGTGTATGCGTGTGTGTGGTTTTGTGTGTGTACAGTTCCTTGGACATTTATGTCTCCTTTACTCCTAATTTAATTTTTCTTCATTTCTCTTCCTCCAACAAATCCTCTGACGAACGATATACCCCGCTGGGTTTATCTCGGCTTCTCGTCGTAACAGAAGACCGACCTTAATTTATGTAAATTGTTTGTGCGTCGGCAGAGAAACGTTTACTAACGTTTACTAATACAGGATTTATCAGACGCACACCTCATTATAACGTCATCGATGGATACCTGCTGAGGCCTTAAGTACTTGGCGAATGTTATTCCTTGTTACAGAGGTGTGGGCAAGATGGAACGACCTTTCGAGATGTTTTTCTGGGTCAGAGTTCATCTTTTGCGAATTAGGAATGTCTGCCTTTATTATTCCGTGTCTCATGGAGGCGCTTCAGCTGATGTGCGTGCTGTTAATAAATGTTAGCCTTTCGTGCGAAATTAGTATGACCTGAAAATCTATTATTGTTTATATATATATATATATATATATATATATATATATATATATATATATATATATATATATACATATATATATATATATATATATATATATATATATATATATATATATATATATATATAGACACACACACACACACACACAACACACACACACACACACACACACACACACACACACACACACACACACACACACACACACACACACACACATATATATATATATATATATATATATATATATATATATATATATATATATTATATATATATATATATATATATATATATATATACTTCTTAGCAAGTTAAGGAATGCGAGGCATTCATGTGTGTCCTCGCCAGCCCCCCTTCCCTCCTTCCCTCCACCCCACTTTCTTCCCCGCACCCCCTCCCCCGCCCTCAGCCCACGCCCCAGGTGGGTTCCGTCACCATCCCGCTAATCATCGCCGCCCGCAGCACCAACAGGTCCGGCCACGACTGACAGATAAAAGTGTATAAATCTCCAAACCACGACCTCCTTTCGTGTCCTCGTAAGAGCTTTGTTCTTTTGCTTGTCTTTTGCTCGTGTTGTCTCCTGTGTGTTTGTTCGTTTCTGTTGTTTTTTTAATATAGTCGTTCTTATTCTAAAATCAGCTGGCTCTCCCCCCAACCCAGCTGGACGCGTTCATTCATACCAGTCCCCGGATGGCATGGGCGTCACCTGCAGCCAAGAATCAAATTACAGGGCCTACTTCCTAAGGCTATCGACTGTGCATTTAATCATTTCCTCTTACAACCGTCGCATCCTCCCCTTCCCTCCTCTCCCCTTAGAGGCTCCTACCATCACACAATGTGCCTCCGACCATCGCTCTCCCACATCCTGCCCCCCCCCCTACCCTGTCATACCTCTTCTCCACCCCACATATCTTCCCCTCCCCCTCCTCATATCCTCTCCCTCTATCCTTATACCCTCCCCTCCACCTCATACCTTCTCCTTCCATCCTTATACCTTCCCCTCCACCTTCTCATACCCTCTACCCCCATCCTTATACCTTCCTTTCCTCTTCCTCGTACCCTCTCTCACCCTCCTTATATCCTCCCCTTCCCCTCCGCATCCCCTCCACTTCCCCCTCCTTATACCCCCTGGCTTAACAAGACAAGGAGACTCATGGTAATCCTCTACCAGACCATGTGCTGTTTCTCTTTAATCTTAGCGGGTGTGTTACTCTCCCCTCACCCCCCTCAGCCCCCGCACATGCTAGCACATGTGGCGTGGGGGCCTTTGCGTGTCTTCAGTGCACGTGTGGGCGTCTCTAGGGTGCATACTTTATGAAAACGTTGTTATAGATAAGTATCATCGAAGTGTATCACTTAAATTTTTCGTTCGTGTGTTTGAGGGGTATGTTCGCCGTCAGAGAAATATTCGAACATGAACATTAGTTTCATTTTGAAAGCGCCTTCGATGCAAACATGAGTAGACGTTCTTTGCTTTGAAAACACTCCTTCCTCTCTAGCAAACCGGTGTGTTGAGAAAGCCAAACATACCCATTAGCCGCTTCGGGTCACGAGCCGGCGACACATCAGCGTAAAGAGACGGCGATGGCTGCGACCCGGGCATCACTCCGGCGCCATTAGGCCCCGCACAACGGGCCCGAGACGCCGGCGTCCAGCCCCCACTCAGAGTAAATCACGACAAGCATCTGCCTGTCCCTCCCAAGCCCATTTTCCATCCCCGACCGCATCGACCACCTCGCAGCCTCCCCCAGAGCGTAGCCGCACGTCCCTCGCCCGCCATTAACGTCGCAGCCATAAGCGCCCACGAATAATCCCTTACGATTTACATACACAGAGCCCCGTCGCCTACGCTACAAGAACCGCATTCCTCGCCACAATCCTCCCGGCCGCCCAATCCCTCCCAATCCTTCATGATCGCCTTGGATGACCGCATTATCCACCTTATCGTCTTGCGCCCCGTCGCTGCTGCCCGCCCGACGTCAGCTGTCACGCCCTTTTGTGAATGCAACATAAATCTTCGCTGTTGTTGGGGCAACCTCGGGCTCGCTGTACCTGTAATCCGAAACGGTATAGGCCGCTGGGGGGGGGGGGGTTGAGGGCGAGGTCGAATGAAAAAAACAAGACAGAAATGGAAAAGAAAAGAAGATAAAAAAGTAAAATATATATGTTTTTTGTGGGGGGGGAAGTGAGTGAGTGAGTGAGTGAGTGAGTGTGTGTGTGTGTGTGTGTGTGTGTGTGTGTGTGTGTGTGTGTGTGTGTGTGTGTGTGTGTGTGTGTGTGTGGTGTGTGTGTGTGTGTGTGTGTGTGTGTGTGTGTGTGTGTGTGCTGTGTGCATGTGTGTATGTGTGTGCATGTGTGTGTTTGTGAAAAAGAAGGAGAGAGTATGAGTCCATCTGGGTGTTATGCCCACAGGCATATATTTTTGTATCTGTATATATTTGTCTTTATCTGTTTTTTTTATAATATCTACTTGTTTGTATGTACCTATCTATGTATCTACAAATCCATCTACGCAAATGTTCAACAGTTTATATATCTACGTGCCATTCTAACTACCCATTTCTCTCTCTATTTATATATCTATCTATCTATCTATCTATCTATCTATCTATCTATCTATCTATCTATCTATCTATCTATCTATCTATCTATCTGACTCCATATAAATATATGCGCATAATATATGTATATATGCAGCTGTATGCTTTTTCTGTTATATGTTTTATCCCTGTTATTTTGGTGGTTATTTTGCATACCTCTTCGACCGCCGTAACAGTCTTGTCTATTGTCATTGCTGCTTTGATGCCTACTGTTCTTTTTCTTGTTCCTTCTCATCATATCCTGTCTATCACATGATGCAACTTGCACGAAAGTATGCACATCGTACATGACTCCTATTGCCAACTTTGTCCCAGTAATCTTCAAAAAAACAGATAACTCCCAATCATACAATATAGCCGTATCTGCCCTCTCAAACTGTCCCAGATTCCTCACTTACCTTTTCTTACCTTCTCTTTCTCCCCCTCAATTCTTTCCTTCCTTTTTTTACTTCTCGGCCCATCCTTCCCTTGAAGTGCCCGAGCCTCGCCTTTGAGATTGCCAAGATCTGTCCGCGATAGCCGAGCATTCAGGCCCTTGGGTTAGGTGACGAACCCGCCCCGCCAGGTAACCTGTATTGGCCCTAGTTGCCTTGTGCTAGTCCTGTACCTGGAGCCTGTGATAAAACGTACCGGTACCTGGGGTCGCCTTCCATCACCCATCGCGTTTCTCTCTCTTTTTCACTCGTGTTGATTCATACGCCTAAATGACCCATACGTCATACGTGACCCGGATACATATGCTTTTTCTCGCTTCTTCTATATATGGTTAATAAAAGCCTTCGCATATCACGTATTCATAAGTTAATCTTGATAAGACGCACTAGAGTCAGAAATATGTTTATGCCCTTTTACCTTGCGTGGTCAAATGTGTTTATTCGCTTCTATTAGGATATGTAGTATGTACATATGCGCTTGGTGATGGAAAGCCATTTCACGCGCAAGTCTTTATATATGTCTATGTAATTATCAACGTGCGGTCATGTGCGGGGTAAACACATACACACACACATGTGTGTATATGTG
>NC_051394.1:41119978-41122478 GCF_015228065.2 Penaeus monodon
CACGCTTTAGTACACTTCACAACTTCTAAAATCGTCTCTTTCATCATTATTGGGACTCCCCTAAATGTAACAGAGCCACGCAATTCTAACAAAAGCAATCGATTCTCTTATCTGAAAAATAGATGCACGCAAATAAGGATTGAATAATAATAATAATAATAATAATAATAATAATAATAGCAATGATAACAATAATAATGAAAATAATAAAAATGATAATAATAATAATAACAATAATAATAATACATAATAATGATACATAATAATGATAACAAAAGTATTGAGAACAATAACAATGATATGCAATGCAGGAGATACAGCTTCCTCAGTAACCGACAGACGTGAATTTTCTCCGAGCAAATCACGCTCTGTGACGTTAATTCCCACGGCGTTAATGTGTTTCCCGCAAGGAGGGAGGGGGTGAAGGGGTGGGGATCAGTACGTAGCAAGTCATGGTGCTCTTTGTAGTATTAGCGAGATATTTGTTTCGTAATGGGAGATAAGGACAGTATATTTTCATGTCTGTGTGTATATATAGTATTTAATTCATGAAGATAGGAAATGGTTGATTTGTAGTCAGTTTATCTTGGGAAGACTAGTTCGGTTAGTTCCTCGTCTGACTAAAAAAAATCAATTAGTCACGGTAGCTAAGTTCGAGATGCATTGGTCTCTTTGGCTGTGGTCGGGAGATATGTTGGGTTTACAGGCCTAAATGTCAGAGGCGCTGAAAAACAAGCGAATTGCAGTGCTTAATTTTTTTTTGTATTTTTAGTGCCTGTTTACTCTGTTTATCTGTCTTCCTTTCTTTCTGGTTATCTGTCTTTGTGGCTATTTGTCTGCCTATATGTTCTGCCCTCTCTCTCTCTCTCTCTCTCTCTCTCTCTCTCTCTCTCTCTCTCTCTCTCTCTCTCTCTCTCTCTCTCTCTCTCTCTCTCTCTCTCTCTCTCTCTCTGTCTCTCTCTCTCGGTATTAAGCATGAATATATTCTCATGACCGAGATTGTTACAAAACACAGAAAGAGTTCTTAAAGTTCAGATCCACCGAAGGGAAACCCAAAATCAATTGCGATAACAAAGGCCATTCCTCTTGGTGCCTGGGAACCGAGATCTATTGATCACCGGTTTTTATTCGTGAATGGAGTTTTAGGGCACGCCATGTGCCGTGACTGGCGGAGGAACTCCAGAAATAATTGTATCTAAATAGAGAAAATTGCCTGAAGCAATTAGACGAGAGAGAACTTAAAGTTGGAACATCACTCTCCACGGTGGTGCCATAACCCAATTAATAATTTTGTGTTTCCCACTATATATTGACTCCTTCTTCAAGACCAGCTATGCCGATGAGCCTAGAGCCATCGTGACTCATTTATTCATAACTAGAGACTAGAACAATTTCCTTCCCGGAGATGGCGATGGAGACCAGGCGCGCAGAACCCACTAAGTGAAATCAGCGCTTCCGGCTCTCCTAACCACGAGTGAGGTGTATAAACCTTGATTTTCCCACGTCGGTGTCGTGATATTTAGCTTAATTCTAATGCGGGAGATTACTATTACGTCTGTAAAGTAAGCTCGGTTCCCTGAAAAGGAGTGGCCAAATCTCTTTTATGATTTTATTTTGTCACACGCACTAAATCAAATCTCTGTGGGAAGTGGGAGGTGGAAGGAAGTAAGGCTCACAAAATGCTGAGCACTTACAAAGAGGTAGAAAGGGATAAAAAAAGAGAAAGAGAAGGGGTGATAATAAAAAGTAAAAACAAGAATAAATGCAATCACACATGAATGATACCACAGTCAAACCAGTAAGGCCGTGGCGTCGACGCGTCCCCGTTGGCGAAAGGGCGGATGCGATTCTGTGAGTCGAGGCTTATTTGTGCGTGTTGTCACCGTGCAGCTGGGCGGAAGGTAATACAAGGACCGCAAGGTTTCTTCTCGATAATGACGTGCCTGAGGGGCGTGAGGCGACGTTTAACGAGGGACGTGAGAAGGAGATGCCATGATGCGCGACTGTGACAAGCAGGTACGGTCTAATATGGATATTCGGGCCGTGTTTCTGTCTCGTAACTAGGGCGACTCTGGCTGGAAAAAGGAAACGAAAAAACAGGATGCAAGTGCACTTCACACAAGCACATGTTCTTATTCAAGTTGTATTCCGTACATATATCTGCATTTTCATGTTTCCAAGATTTACATAGCATCCACATTCATGTAAATTCATTGCTATTGGCTGTATAAACATTTATGCATATACTCCTGTTTAAGTGTTATAGCACAAGCATTTTTTCTTTTTCATTTATTTAAAACTTATAGTTCAAAATTTTTACGTAATTCATGTTTAGGTAAAATTTTATACATCTGAGCACACCCAGAAGCTAATTTATGTAACTTTCTATGTACACACATTAAAATAGAAACTAAAATAAAACATCATCCGATCCGAATACAGCTGTATACTTACGTCAGACTCTTGGAACATGTGTACTTTTGTACTGTGCATGTATATC
>NC_051394.1:41167478-41169978 GCF_015228065.2 Penaeus monodon
CATATGTCTTTTACTCACTGGAATGCAAAGCCACACTTAGAAACTGTTCTCCGATCTATACACTGATTGTTGAAGTGATTGTGTTATTGGCCAAGGCAGTTTTTTTTTCTTCAAAATCTAAAGCATGGTGTGTGAAGTTTTTTTTTTTTTTTTGTATTGTCTTTCTTTTTATACACTGAACGCTATTGCCATTCTTTGGAGAAATTTTTATATTTGTCTTTTAATTTTGCCTTGCTGCCATAACAAATAATGCCAAAAAATAAATATATCTCCATGTATTCCAGAGAACCCACATTTCGCAAACGTTCACTTCATCTTTCATGTTCTTCTTGGGGTCTCTCGGGAGGAGTGGATCAAAGACACATTGTCCAGCTACCATGAACACAACTGTCAAACCTTTTGCTGCCAGTTATATTTTCTGTTTATTTTTGCTCTGTTTGTCGGGTTGGCTCTTCTGGGTAAGAAAACACAGTTGGTAGTTTCTTTATGTCATTTATTGCGTTGTCTACGTTTAAAATCTCGTTTGAAATGATCAGATGGAATGCTCCAATTTGCATCTATTTTCTACCTGTGTCAAACATCACTATATTATCAACATTGTTATTAGTTTGGAATATAGCACTAATAATAATAGAATGATTATTATATAAATTAGCACATTTTATTGCAGTCTTGGGTACACCATAATCACTAACATGTCTTAATTAAATGTAATCTAAAGCACAAGGCCTGTGTTACTGAATAAATGTTCTTACAGAGACACCAGCAGAATTCATCACTGTATCCTTTAAGTGTTTATCACCCCAAAATATTTTAGGAAAGGGGAATAGCTTGCTAAAGGGGTTCTGTAATACATTAGAGTTAAGGAGAATGGACAAAAGGGAAAGTACAGTGTATATGCTTCTACACTCTATTGTTGGAATAATATCAGAAGAATATTTCTGAACCAGAAGCACGTGTATTAAAATACTGTCTCCATGAGTTAGATTGAATTAAAAAATACTGAATTGATGGATTGAGAGATAATATTTACATAATCTCTTTTACCGTGAATATTTTCAAAAAACATTTTTAATGTATTCAGTACATGTTGAATAATCATCATATTATGATGCCATGTGAGTATTTGGAGGTCTATATGTGCTTCCCATGTATGCTTACGTATGAGTATATATGTGTATGTGCGTACACGATGAAGTAAACACAGATATGTCAAGGTTCGCAAAATAATTAATTTCTAAATGTTGCAAATGAACCAAATGAAGATACATTATAACATGGAAGCACGTAAGGGTTACTGATCATCTTAAATCTTCATTAACTTATCATAATTACTTTAGAGATGATAACGATGGGGGTCTGAGACTCGATGACTCACTCCTTATTAATAAAGTTGCTGTGACGTAATGCTGATAGTGATAATGGGGGTGAGGATGATAATTATGATAGTGATGGTAATAACAATGATGCTATTGATAAGAACAAGGATGATAATATCAACAGTGATCGGAACGATAATAATGATGATGGTTATATTGGTGATAGAGATAATAATGATAATAATAACAATTATGATAACAGTAATAACAGTTATGATAATAATAATAACAATGATGACAATGATAATAATAATAATGATCATTATCGTCATTATTATTATTGTTGTTATTATTATTATCATCATCACTATCATTATTATTATGATCATTACTATTATCATTATCATTGCTATCATTATCATTATTATTACAATCATTATTATTTTTATTTCTATCATTATTTTTTATAATAATCATAATAATAATGATAATAATAATAATAATAATAATAATAATAATAATAATAATAATAATAATAATAATAATAACAATAATAATAATAATAATAATAATAATAATAATAAAAAGAGGATAAATAAAAAAAGAAACAGAGGGACTAATAACATCAGCCCAAGATCAAGCTCTAAGAACCAGAGTAATAAGAGCAAGAATAGAAGGTAGAGGGGGAAATACAAAGTGCAGAATGTGCGGCCAAAAGGATGAGACCATAAATCACATCACCAGTGAATGCTCCAAATTGGCACAGAAGGAGTATAAAAGGAGGCACGACAAAGTAGCCACAGCAGTACACTGGGCACTTTGCAAACACCACAAACTCCCTAGTACAGCAGACGTATGGTACAAGCACGAGCCACAGGCAGTAGTAGAAGATGAAAACACAAA
This sequence comes from Penaeus monodon, assembly GCF_015228065.2. Lineage (NCBI taxonomy): Eukaryota > Metazoa > Arthropoda > Malacostraca > Decapoda > Penaeidae > Penaeus > Penaeus monodon. Next base: position 41,169,701 of record NC_051394.1, read on the forward strand.
ATTACTATGGGACCAATACATACAAACAGACCAAGAGGTCCATGCTCGAAGACCAGACATAGTATTAATAAGAAAAGACAAAGAAGAATTTGACATAATAGACATAGCGGTACCAAACGATTCCAGAATAATAGAAAAAGAACGAGAAAAAATAGAAAAATATCAAGATCTTAAGTTCCAAATGGCAAGATGTTGGAAGATGAAAGGAAAAGTAATACCAATAGTGATAGGAGCATTAGGAGCTATGCCACCAAAGCTGGATGAATATCTAAAAAGAA
>NC_051394.1:41177478-41204978 GCF_015228065.2 Penaeus monodon
AGAGAGAGAGGAGAGAGAGAGAGAGAGAGAGAGAGGGAGGGAGAGAGAGAGAGAGGCGGGGGGGGGGGAGTCAGTATCTTAACTAAACAGGTATGCAGAAATAAAAATAATTAAGCAAAGGAATGAATACACGAGCTCACGAATAAATTCCTAAATCAATTACTAGCAAAACAATATGATAACCAAACAAGTAAACCAACCAACCAAACAAAACAAGCAAATAAACAAGTAAAAAACTAAATAAGCGAAAATACGAAAATAAAGGGTAAATCAAAACGAAGACTGTATACAACATGTCCGAAACCTTGCATCACCATTATGCGTTCGAGTTTAATAACCATAAACATTGACAGACCCGGATTCCGCTGTGTCACACTTAACAGCTTCAACAATGGCTTAATGATTATCGAGGGAGTATAAAATTAATAACCCGCGCTTGTTTATAGCATGCGCTATTGAAAGACTGCATGAAGTCCGGTACATTGCATGGTAAATTCCACATTACGGCTGTTTAGTGACGTATGACTTATGTGATAAGTCGCGTATTTATTCATTTACGCAGAGTGGTGTTTCTATTGTCGTTTTCTCTCCCTCTCCTTGCTAAAATTAAGATTGTTCATGATTGTATTCACACGTGTGTTGATGCTACGGCTAACTGAAGGACAGGCGCAACGAAGGTGTGAATTAATGAATCATGAACATTTTTTCGCTCTCTCCTTGAGGCAAATGGACCATTATCCAGGTCAAGTTCGCTTCTAAACCACACTGACTGATTTGCGAAATTGTGACGTACGCACATACGTACACATACTTACATATTTGCACACGCACGCCCACAGACATGCTTATAATAAATGATTACACAGCATACATAGTTGAACCCAAGCTGTGCACTTACTACCCGAGAAACGAACAACACAAGTAGATGGATAAATAAGTAAATAAATTAATAAATACATAATTGAAGGAAAAAATGATAAAATCGTGTTTGCTCCACGAAGCTCTAGTAGATTCACATACTGGTATATCCACCAATCAATTTTAATTGGGTACGAATTTAGCTGGCACAAGCCCTCCGTGCGCGTCACAGCTTGGATAATGGCTTGCCAATCTAGTCCAGGTTTTATACTCACAAACGAATACAAAATGGATTACGTATAACTTATTCTTATAACTTGTTCTCTTTCTTAACTACAGCATAATGCAGGATTAATCACTGTTGCGATGTATTATACGGGCATTATCATAAGCTGGTTCGATTAGCCTGACGAAATAAGTGGAATTATCATATTCAATGCCGTACGCTTAGTGATGGGAAACATTTATAAGCTTAGAAGAGAAACTGCTTTTTAATCGGATTTTAGATCACATCTGCCGATAACCAAGCGAGAGGACAAAGATAATTTTGGAACAGAGTTCTTAATTGATGCAGTGTTATTAACATCACTTACATCTGTTACTCAAATAATTTGATCTACTCGAGTCTTCACTCTAATTTTCTTCTGAAGTGGGACCTGCGACTTGCGTATGACTCGATGTGCCAAAAGAGTATCATTATTAATACAAAGGCCTTCTTTCAGAGGTCCGTCACAACGTAATTATGAAAGGGTACTTTAGCGGGAAATTAATGGCTAGTTAAACTAGGAAAAATCTCTAATTCAAAGCCGTATGGTTATAGATCATTAATCAAAGGGAGGAGGGTTCCCCAGGTTAACGACGAAGAACAATTTCAAAAGTGTGTTCCTGTAACTTACATGTATCCATTCCTTTTCAGTATCACGTGTTTCGTGCCTCCTCCTCAACACGATTTTCGTTCTTTCCTTAACTTGAACCCACACGACCCCCCCTCCCCCCACAACCAAAGTACCACCTCCACCCTTCCATATAAGGGAGTCGTTACCTACAGCCCACACTTACCCTCATCTTCCATAGCGTGACACTCACACTCTTTCTCCCACGCTCTGACTTCTAATCAAACTCGCCATTGTATAGTATTTTACTTCAATTTAACAAAGGAAAAATCTATTTCAGTCTTGCAGGTAGTTTTATTTCCCTGTGTGACCGTAAACCGTGTGCGTACATGTACGTGAGGGGAACAGGTGTGCGTTTTGTGTTCATGTGTAGATTCTCCTTTCAGTTATATTCGACAACCTGCCATAGTGAAAGATGCAAGGCGTGATGGAGTGATGGAGTGACATGGCAACCAATCTCCACATTCTGATATGCTATGTCAGAATTTTGCAATCTATTTTATTCACTTTGATTTTTTTTTTTTTTTTTTTTTTTGGGGGGGAGATGTAAACATGAACTTGAAAGGTAAACTGTTTTTCACTCTTTCAATTCTACGAAACGACGATAGTGAATTATTTTCTTTACGTGGGAATGTTGTATTAATCTAATGAAATTTACAGCATAATTCTTTTCACAATAGAACATTACAAAAACTTCGTGAACTGTACAACCCAACATCTTGCAAGTTGCTATGTAAACATTATCAAGTCGCGTGAATTGTTATCGTTGCATGCTGGCACACATTCTTTATTTGGGGTTTATGGACAGTGACTGATAATTCCCTTATCAGAAAACAGATAAGGCTATCATGGGTCAGTATGTTATTTATCGAAAAAGAGGTTGTGATAAAAAGTATCTGTTCTGATGACATAACGGGTTTTGTTTTTCTTTTCGATCTTTTCTTACTTTCGCTGCTATTAAAGCTAGAAGAGAGAGAGAGAGAGAGAGAGAGAGAGAGAGAGAGAGAGAGAGAGAGAAGAGAGAGAGAGAGAGAGAGAGAGAGAGAGAGGGAGAGAGAGAGAGAGAGAGAGAGAAAGAGAAGGAGAGAGAGAGAGAGAGAAGAGAGGAAGAAGAGAGAGAGAGAGAGGAGAGAGAGAGGGAGAGAGAGAGAGAGAGAGAGGGGAGAGAGAGAGAGGAGAGAGAGAGAGAGAGAGCAGAGAGAGAGAGAGAGAGAGAGAGAGAAGGAGAGAGAGAGAGGAGAGAGAGAGAGAGAGCGAGAGAGAGAGAGAGAGAGAGAGAGAGAGAGAGAGAAAGAGAGAGAGGAGAGAAGAGAGAAAGAAGAGAGGAGAGAGGAGAGAGAGAGAGAGAGAGAGAGAGAGAGAGAGCGAGATTGTTCTTGTTCGTGTTTAAAGTAGGTAGTGTTTATAGCAACTGTCCTAAGGGAAGTAACCTTTATTTCATTCATTTACTGGTCTATATGATTTTCAAATATCTATCCATCCAACAGATACTTATCATTATTACAGTGTCAAAATCATTTTTATCATTATTTTTATTCTTATAATTATAATTTTTTTTTTTATTGTCTTTATTATTGTTATCCTCATCATCATCACTACAGTATTATTATCCTTATAATCATCACTATTACTATTATTAATATATGCTGTATATTATCATCACTATTCATCCAATTATTTCCCAAACAAATATACTTAAATTTTTCTAGACTTTAGTTTCTCACTCTAAAATGTTGATATAAAGGATCTGATTCTGAACAAATTTCACGAATTAACAAAATAATTCGTTTCTCTATTGAAGTGTGAATATCATTATTTTATTTTCTATTGAAATGCCAAATGTGTTCACTGTTTGTTTATCTATGATATCCAGGACCAGAATACTAAATACTAATATCTACATTCTGGATCTATAAAATCCAGAAAGTGCATTACTGGTTTATGGCGTGTTGTCATAAAAAACGTATGCTTTATTTGGTATATTTTCCTTTAGTGGCACAGCATTTATATATTTTTTTCGCATTTCCACTATCTTGTTTTCTATTTTCCAAGTTGATGACAAGAGAAAGATGATATTAAATGGCTTTTGTTTTATTTTCACATATCACAAGTTTTACACGTTAAAATTCAAGCACAAGTGCAAAATTACTTCCTGTACACATTAAATATACAAATATGAATATTTACAAGCTGAGATGCACTGTTTCCAACGCACCGAAACGAATCACAGATACAATTTGTTTCCAAACAAACTAGGCTCCTTATGTACATCTTTTTCTTTACATATGTACATCAAAGCTAAAGTTAGCATCACAAAAATAGGTCTGAGTCTGAAGCCTAATCAACATAAGCTGCCTTGCAACCATTACATTTTGAAAGACTTATTGCACGCAAAGTTGACACGTTCGAACACCAAGTGCAACACAAGAATCGACTAAGATGCCATAACAAGCGACTCGGAGTCTAAGATTATATATAGAGAGAGATTAGTGCCCTATGCGCCCATGGGACATAAAGAGGCTTAACATGAAGACAACACATATTGTGCAACCGTGGAACTCGTGCCCCAGTCGTTGACACACCTGAATACTTCATCACGACATCAAAATAAACACAGTAAAGTCAAATAAATAAAAAAGTAATTATCCCTGTCATGTAATTGTGCACCTAAAAGCGAATATACATAAGGCTCAGAGTCGCTCGTATGTCCATAACGTCGTAGACTTTACACTACAGATAAAAAGTGGAGATCAAATTTCCATCGTGCTTCGTACGTGAAACAATATTAGCATCTATTCAACATAGACAATAGACCGGCTACGCTGCACACCAGAAGCTTTCAAGAATAAAAGGGAAAAAGTGATCTATAAATGCAGAAATGCTTTATGCTGTCAGTGGAAAAAATCTCAATTATCACCCTTTTACTTTAATGACATGATGAAAGTGAAGTGAACAGGATAATACTCTTTCTGCTTCTGGGGGTCTAACACCACAGGCCATTACCAATGTTGAGCCCAGGCTTTACCGTTGACGCTATGCATAGATACATCAAGCAATATAGACCTGGTCCTAAGACTCTTACTAACTGCCATGGCACAGTTAGCCATGTTTCAACGTCTAAGAGGCAAGTCCACCTGACGCGATCAATGACGTCTACACGCAGATGGTGCAGGACAGTCACAGATGGCCTTCAGGTGGCCCAACCAGCTGGACCCTCCCTGGTGACGAGGAACCTCCCGTCGTGGTGCCTTATAAACGACTCAATCCTCACGTACAGCTATAATGCCACGAACAAGATATTATTCTTTAAGATAATTGACTCAGGTAGCCATGCAATAAAGACATTGATACAATGTTTCGATACATTTAAAGTGATAATGATGAATCTTCGTAAATGCGTTTTATTCATATTCGCGAACTTCGAAATGAAAGTAAATAAGAGAAGACACAACTGGATTGTACTAGAAAATTCACATTCATGACAAATGAACCTAAGAAACGCATGTAAACTTTGTGGAGCAAATTATTGACAGACTTTCAGAAGGACTATAAATAAGATAACAAAAATTAGTATAACTTAAGGGTTAAGACTAAACATACAACCTAAATGTAAACTAAAATGAATGACAGATGAGTTATTGACCAAAAAAGTTATGATTCATGGACTCTAATAAGCGTATTTTTATTATTTTTCCAAAGAGCTAAATTAACACCTAAAATTCTACCCTAACAATGTCTCTCACTTTCACTTCCGTCTACCTTATCATTAAAAATCCTACTCAGCTTTACAAAACACTAATTAATGCCGACAAGCTTAGTACACCGATGTTTACAGCATCGTTTGTGCAAGACTTAAGGCACGGATTCTAAAAGAGCTCTTGAGGAAAAGGTTCTGGTCCGTTTGCGTCGATAAAGGTCGGCATTGTGCCAGTTGCGGGAGGATCAAGACCACTTCAATGGCAGATACAAATTCCACAGTGCTATTTCAGAGTCCGTTCCAAAGGGGCTGGCGTAAATAACAGTGAAATATTGCCATAGGATGGAGTGACTGGAATAGATACCTACAAACTAACAAAGTGGATATAGACAACGCTCACTGGCTCAACTAACCCCTGTGTTATTATTACCATTAATATTATAATTCCTGTACGTAGCACACCCATAAGTTTCCACACTTAAAAGTACACCATGAGATAATTAGCGGATGACGAAAAGCTCGCTGATGCGCTGATGACTAAGCGCCGACTACTATGATTCTCGAAGATGACTCGAGTCGGCACTCGATGATTCTGGCTCAACTACGATGTATGACGACTCGCTACGGCGACGACAAGACGACACGGCGACGGGTGACTTCGAGACGACGCGCGTACACGACCCTGCCCCCCGATGGCGCTGCTGCTCTTGTCGTTTTTTGTTTTTGTTTTATTATTTCTCGCTACTAAGCTAATGTGAACTGCGACGACACTGATGATGAAGATGACGACGACGAGGAGGAGGACTGACGATGGCGACGAGGCTCCGGAGGCCAGCACGGCATATCACAGCACAGTGTTGGTTCTGAGAGTGCACGTCGGGGCCGCGGCCCTGGGGCGCTCGCGACTGGGGGTCAGCTCGCGGGGTCGCGGAGAGCAAGAGATACACACATGCATCGTGGTCATGGAGGCTGCTGGGGACTACACCTTCAACAAGAATCACGTCTTCCGTCGCCGCGAGCTCATGGAGCCGCGGCCCTCGAAGACGAGAAGACACTGACTAAACACTAGAAAATCGGATAAAACGACTACGTTTGTTCCCCGAGCTTCCCCCCCGTCGCGCGGGCGTCCCCAGCAGGAGGTGCGGCCAGCCCCATGGCGAGGCGCCCCAGGTCTCGGCCCCGCTGCATGGTAAGCGTAGCGACCTTAATAGGCCAAGTTCCACAAGGGCTGCGGGAGGTAGTGGTGGGCGGCCCCTGGCAGGAGGGAGGAGGTGTGCACGCCGCTACTGCTACTGGAGGAGGTCACGGAGGAGGATAACGGCGTGGAGGGCTCCTTCCAGCTGCCACCCAAGCTAAGCGTATCTGCAAAGAAGGAAAAAAACACATTAGTTTCACCGGAAAGGAAATGCAAGCGCGAATTTAATCTAAATAGCATACTTGCCCTTAATCTTGTATATCTCCTGCTTCCGCTTCACCAAATTTATGAGAATGCAATATGCAACAACACTGCAAACACAGAGAAATCACACCTCCAAAAATAATGTAATCCTCCCATACACTTTCCTTTCCTAAACAACAACAGCAGCGTAACGAAGGTCTCGAAGGGAAGGTGTGTGCGTGAGTGAGAACTTCCCGACGAGACGCCCTTGCTTTCCGCCCCCGCCCACCCGCCCACCGCCCGCCCGGACAGCCATGTGGGAAAAGTCTCACACCCAAGGCAAACTGCTCCGAGTCACCCGCATGTATTCAACGACCGCGTTTTTTCTTGGTATTTTTTGTACGGTGGACGACACGTTTTTTGCCAGTGAGGGAAAAGGTGTGGGAAGAAGAGAGAGATAAAGAAGGCAATGGAAATAAGGCAGAGAGAGAGAGAGAGAGAGAGAGAGAGAGAGAGAGAGAGAGAGAGAGAGAGAGAGAGAGAGAGAGAGAGAGAGAGAGAGAGAGAGAGAGAGAGAGAGAATTACCCAACACCTTCCCCCTGTCTCCCCTCCTGGGCACGCACCGGGTCGCCTGGTGTGTTTATACGGCTATAATGCAACGCCAGTCACAACTCCCGTGACCCTAATCTGAGGCATTTTCTCAACCTCGAGTCAATCCAAAACAAGGCCACAGACCCGGAGCAGGGAGGGAGGAGGGAGGGAAAGGAGGGAAGGAGGAAGAGAGGAGAAGAAGAAGAAGAAGAAGGAGAAGAAGAGAAGACAGAGAGAGAGAGAGAGAGAGAGAGAGAGAGAGAGAGAGAGAGAGAGAGAGAGAGAGAGAGAGAGAGAGAGAGAGAGAGAGAGAGAGAGCACAATCACCTCAACGATCAGCACTCCGACCACGAAGCACTTAAAGGGATCAAGAGTTACCTCAAGCGAAAACCAGTGCTCAGAAGAGTGCCGACAGTGCTCACTCATCATGTATAATAAGCAGACCTTTCCGCGAGGCTGACATATGGGGCCCGTCAGCTCCGTCGTGACCCTGCCGAGACGTGTTTAAAGAGTTCCCTTATAATCACCCTGCTTCGATTTCCATACTGATTTTTTTTTGTGTGTGTTTGTGCCTAGACGGTGGTCGCTATCGGGAAAGAGGACAAGGCTTGAAAGCATTGAAAAAGGGGTGGGGGACTAGAACAAAATGAAGATGATGAGGTGAAGGAAAGATGAGGATGATGAAACGACAAGGGAAAGTGGGAGAAGAAAGAAAAAGAAACAATCAGGAGTCGCTGCTGCTGACATAAGCGCCCACCAGCACCGCCACCAGCACGTCTCGCTAGCTGCTTGTCATCACCGTGCTGTTAACCTTCAGAGTCACTTTGAACTCGGCGCTGGTTAACTTCGGCTAGTCCTTGTTATCGTATGTGGGGGTTATTAACTAGCATGCGGGATGACCTACTTGTGTCAGGGGAAGGGGGATCCTGTTGCAAAGTTGCTCGCATTTGATGTGAATTAAGTGTATAAGCTGAGGGTTAAAAAATGATCGATGCAAAATAATGAATAGGTGAAAAACAGCTAAAGTTTATGTGTTGAATTTGCAACACAAACTCTGTCATGCTCTTTTATAGCTGTCAAGTTTTGTAATCAACTGCTCACTTCTTTTGCCTCGCCTCCCAATCCTTTGCAACGTTGCAAGAGCCATTCTGTAACCTCTCCCTTTTTTGTTGAAGCTGTCACGGCTACCCAATGTCTGGATGTTGACGTCACGGGGGAATACAGTTATCTGTTTGTTTTGTGCGGGGCCAAAGAGCCGTGCTGTGCTGGCACCGTGGCCCGTCTGGCTGGCACTCTGGCTTGTTTTTGCCCTGACTGTCTGCCCTGATTAACGTGGATAATTTGGGTTCAGCGATGCCTTTTCGCTTATCGGAGTGTTATCCTTCCTTTCTCCTGGATTAGTAGCCTCGTGGCTCTAAGTCCTTTTCAAAGCACGCTGACGAACCTTTACGACCCTTTGCTCGATCCATCCGAATCAATCGTAAACTTTGGAAAAAAAGGAAAGAATAGAACATCAACAAGCTTATATAAAAAAGTGACTCAGACAAGCAAGAAGACAAGCAAACGCGCGGAGACAATGCCCATATGCAATAAACTCGAGCGCGAGAGGTTAACTTGCCACAATGGTTTCACTGTTACAATAGCCTTCATAACGCACAATGGCGCGGCCTCTCCTGAAGGTGACGAGCACCCCCCCCCCTCCCCCGGATACTCAAACCATAACGACATCTTCCAAGAACATGCTTACAAGTACGCTCCATCACCATTATTTTCTGTTTCTCATGAGAACGATTTACAATTTCAACATGGGGGGGGGGGGGAGGAGAGGGACCGGGAGTTACGAGCAGGGAAGGCAAAAGCAACTACAAGCGCAAGTAAACGAACGAGACAGCCTTGAGGAGTGGTGGGCATGCAGGCACTGCTTCCCTTCCCTTCCCTTCCCTTCCCCCGCGCCAGCCCGCAGAAGGAGCGCGGCGCCAGGCTGTTGACGCCCGAGGCAAGGCAGACGAGTCCTAGTGGGAGGTCATCCAGACGCCTCCTCCGCCCTCAGCAGGCTAATGGGCAGGAGAGGGTAAGGGCGGAGGGGGAGGGAGGGGGGGAGGGGCAGTCAACGTATTCATCTTATTCGTTTTTCACTTCTTCGATTTTTTTTCACTACCAAGAAACCCCATTTACTTATTCGGATGGCAACACGAATTTCTAAAGGATCTTTTTCTTGCATTAAGACGGTTTTGCGTAAGTGCTGATATAATCAAGGGGTGACTTCTTGCCAGAGACTCCTGGGGGCTATTGTGTGTGAAGGAGAGCCACCTCTCTCTCTCTCTCTCTCTCTCTCTCTCTCTCTCTCTCTCTCTCTCTCTCTCTCTCTCTCTCTCTCTCTCTCTCTCTCTCTCTCTCTCTCTCCAAACAGATAATCATTTACTTGGTAATCATCATAATATTAATAATGAACTTCTAGGTCTTGACACTATTGCCATATCCGTCACGTAAATGAGCAAACTTCAACTGATTCGTGGACATAGTTCATGTTAATTATCTTCCAAGAAGCCGGGCATCCGCGGTTTCGGACACATCCGGCGGCTCCCTATCCCAGCGCCTCGCTTAGAACTGTGCACTTGATGATACGAAACCGGAGGTGACGAACAGCAGGAGCATCCTTTGCCACGCCTGCTGGAATTGTGACGTCAGAGATATTGTTCTGCAAGGTAACATCGTAGAAGAACAATCCGGTAGGAAAAGATGTCGACATCCTCATCTGCATTCTGGATATGCTCCATGACGTCAGTGCATGACTGTGAAGCGCGATAACCCATGCTTTCACAAATCCCGCCTGACCCTCTGATGAGAGAACAAGCGGGGAACCCAAGATGCACCAGCCATGACGTCAGCGCCAGATAGTGACGTCAGCGCAACGTCACAACCTGCAGGCCCGTCCACAAAAACGTTGTGGCTTGAGCATGGTGAGGCCATCACGTTCGCACAGGCGTCTGATGACTCCATATCCATTTTCTCGTTATATTGCTATTCAGGCGACAGCTGTCCGGTTGCCGACACAAAGGCTGCCGGATATCAAGTGGAACATCCGTCACGAGCGCCGAAGAGCTAAAGTTAACGTCGGTTTTCCCCCAAATAATCGAGAAATATCGCCTTCACTCGTCTCTTTCCGGCCGAACAGCAGCGTGGCCTCTAATGGCGCGCAGGGAAAGCCTTAAACTTCCTCCTCCATCTCCGTGAATCTACAGCCGCGGAGTAAAAACCCGTCGGCCGTAACTTCGGCAAGATCCATGTCCTCGCCCCTCGCTGCATCCGGCTGGCGCGGTGCTCCATCCACGCCACCCAACGCCTCGTCTGCGTCTCCGTACCACGTCTGCGCTACTAATCATACCGAGAATTTTGGCAGCAGGCTGACAGATATACCCCATAATAAGTAGAGAAATATATTATATATATATATATATATATATATATATATATATATATATAAATGTGTGTGTGTGTGTGTGTGTGTGTGTGTGTGTGTGTGTGTGTGTGTGTGTGTGTGTGTGTGTGTGTGTGTGTGTGTGTCTGTGTGTAATCAAGCAATACAGGTTTTAACGTGGTGTGTAATGTATGCATTGCCTGAGAACGCACAGCCATCCTAGTCACTCGAGCAGATTCCCCGAACGTTTCAGCTGTTGCAGCGCCAGTGTACCATTCCCTGAAATAATCTAAAAGACGGGAAAAAGATGAAGGGAAATTTGAAAGCAACTTCAGACGCAAAACTCGCCTGCCTCAGTATCCCTGCAGACGTCCTTTACGGAATTCATTACATTATTCATCCAATCCCCGAGTTTCCTTACCGTCGCTCAGGCTCGTAAAGGTCAGTAAGGTCGACAGAAAACGGGTTCGCTGGGGAAATTTCGCCTCCGCCGCCAGAACCGCGGAAACTACAATAACACATTTCAGAGACTCAAAGATTCCGTCGCGGGGGCGAAGTGGAGGCAACTTCTGCACGAGAGATTGCACATGTCTCGCGTACTTTATATATACACGTTCCCCCAAGCAACCCCAAGACTCGCCGGCAAACTGACAAAGTCTCCCGAAGTTCTTGCGATATCTTTTGTGACGTCGACATGATGCGGGACACGAGATTCGTATCTTTAATAAGTTTAATGCACACGTCTGTAAGGGGGATGCTGCTAGTCTAGCGACTTTCAAAAGTCCCCCCCCGCACTCGTACGAAATTGCTGCTTGTACGAAAAGTAAAATCCACGTCTACACATCAGTGCATGCACGCACAAAAACGCACACACTCGACGTCCTTGAACGACCCATCGAAGGTGGACGACCCTCACCTACACGTCTGGCCACGACATACAACAATCACTCCATGAGTAGTCACAGGCTCTGCAACACACGGCCCCCAAAAAAGGAAAAATAAATCTGTAAATCTATAATGTTCGTCGTTTTTTCCGTTTTCAATTACCTCGTCGAGGGGAGACACCGAAAATAAAATCAAGCCCGGTTTTCATTCAGCTTTCGAGTAATTTGCAGATATTTCAATTCGAATGGCATCTTTCCCGCCTTCTTTGTATATGTGCTCTACACGGAAAAATCAATGCTGGAGAACCTTTGTGCGGATGATGTGAATGAGCGAGTAGTGAAAGTGGGGGCGGCCGGGGAGAGGGGCTGCTGGAGGGCGAGGGGCCGAACGTGTGGGTAGAGTGGGAAGAAGGGAGGGAGTAAAAGTAGGAGGTATGGAAACAGAGAGCGAAGGGGAGAGTCATTACTGAGCTGAAAACTGCAAATGTTCCTGGAAGAGTCTAAAGCCTAATTGAAGAGGCTCGCTTATTAAGCACACTGTAACGTTCTATTCTTCGAGGAAACGTTGAATTAATCCATACACTTTACTGCCTCATTTCTTACAGATATAATACCACATGAATCCACTATAACTACTAAGCACAGGAGATTATTACGAGTACAATGATAGGGTCTCCTGTACACCACGGAGGATAAACAGCTACCTTTACCACAAACACCGTACCTCGCTGCGTCAACACCCGCCCAATAAGCCGAGCCTAGGATTAAGCGGCAGTTCTTAGGGACCATTAATAAATCCCAACAGGCGTCCCGGTTATATGGACGTCAGAGCCCGCCGTCGTTACCAGAAGCTTCTTGCATTAAATATCTTGTTTGGTGGCCTTTCGTTGGATGTATGAACTCTACTGTGGAAAGTCGGCTTTTCATGGGAATCTATTTCTCGGAGGCAATTATACCCCGAGCACACAGTACTTACGAAATAAATCGTCAAACATACTTCTAACAAGCATCTGCGCAGGGATGGTAAGTGCACTCGGCCCCGTCAGTAAACAGCCTGAAGAGAGATTACCTTCTGTAGGGACCGCTGCCACCGCCAACCCTCGGCCCGCTTGTACACTGGGGGCAAATACCCTCCAGCTGTGGTAGGTCTGCCCTTGTCTCGCCTTCGGATATTAAACAACGTGATTACTTTTCATTAATAACTAATATCTTTCGGGTGAAGAGCACGACAAAGAGGTCGAAATGGAAGCATCTGTTGCACTGTACAAACTTAGAACAAATTCCAAACCAAAGAAGCCCGAACACGTGTAGTCTATAGCACGAGCACACACGCATCCGATCTTGGAACCCGAGGAAAGAACGGGAGACAGAGCCAGATAACAGTACCATTACAACAGCAGCTGCACTGGCTATACTCCAGCACTAGACCCGCTCCATACATCACTCGGGCTTGATGCCGTCGTGCTGTCTTGGGAAAGCGTTGCTGTTTGTCAGAGCATAAGTGGGCTGTGCCTTAGGCCTACCCCTGCCTCGGTAACGGAAAGAGATGGTAGTGTTCTATACAGCTGAAGTCAGGGATTCTTTAGGGAGAAGAACCCCCTAGGACAGCTAGTGTGTGTGTGTGTGTGTGTGTGTGTGTGTGTGTGTGTGTGTGTGTGTGTGTGTGTGTGTGTGTGTGTGTGTGTGTGTGTGTGTGTGTGTGTGTGTGCGCGTGTGTGTGTGTTTAGGAGCATTGTTGAGCACATGATCATATTTCCCCTTTGATAGCGATATCCAAACACACATTCAAACATACAAATCTTTCGTGAGTGAACAGGGACTCAATCAATACATGTTTACGCCCCACACGAGCCGCCCCAGGGAACAAAAGTCACGCCGGAGAATCCACTGAAACGTGAATAACTTGTGAGAGTGGTGAAGGGGGAGGAGGGGAGGGAAGGAATGGGGTGGGGCAGGGAAAGAAGGGGGAAAGGAAGGAGGGAGGGATGAAGAGAGAGGAGGATAGAGGGAAGGAGGGAGGGTGGGGTAGGGAAGAGGGAGAGAGAGAGAGAGAGAGAGAGAGAGAGAGAGAGAGAGAGAGAGAGAGAGAGAGAGAGAGAGAGAGAGAGAGAGAGAGAGAGAGAGAGAGAGAGAGAGAGAGAGAGAGAGAGAGATGGGAGAGAAGAGAATAACGATTTTCTTACCTCGACCCATGCGATTGCCATCTTCTGTCAAAAGGCTGATTTGATTACTTGTCTTAATATGAGTACGATCTTTCCCTTCTCTTTACAAACGTGTTTAATCAAATTCATAAAAAGAAAAATCTTTATTCTTAATATTCCACCACGCACGCTTCAATAAACCGTCTAAAATCTGTTTTGAAAATTACATTAATTCATGCACATTTCCCTCAGCCGCGACCAAAAAAAAAAGTAAAAATATCTTCCCCGCTTCTTAACGGACGAAACGAAACAATCTGGACGCGAACCAAAACGAGTGGTTCTGCGAGCGCCGCCGGTCTCTACACGCCGCCCCCTCCCCCTCTCTCCCCCCCCCCTTTCCCAGCTGATACAAAAGCCTTCAAAGTCAGTCTATAATGGCAGTTTGGGGAAGGTTCATTTTCGTTCTCTTGTGTCTATTATTCAGAGGATTTCGAGACTGAAAGAAAGATGTATTTGTTTCCACCTCCCTGTACCTACCGCTAAAACCAGAGTATATGTATTTATGTATGTGTGTGTGTGTGTGTGTGTGTGTGTGTGTGTGTGTGTGTGTGTGTGTGTGTGTGTGTGTGTGTGTGTGTGTGTGTGTGTGTTTCATAAATGTACGACGAACTGCAAGTCTAACAGCGTGGGGAAATAATCTATGCATGGAAAAAGAAAAAGCTTTTGGACAGTCACCGGGGTCGTAAATAAGCGAGCACCCATGCACGCAACAGGCCCCATGATGCATGAGGCTCGGCATAAAACAGGAAACGGTTATCGTGTGTCGGGGATCATTTGGGATACGGTTATCCAATTCGAGCAACTCCTGAGGGACGGCCAGCACGTGTTCGCCCAAAGAATAATAAATATCCAAGTATACATGTATAACTTCCCGTACAGAGAAAGCCGGCGACGCGCTCGGGGGGAAACATGTAATAATATCAATATGATTAACCTCCCGCGCACGCAACCAACGCACGACCTCCTGTTCGTCAAGCAATTAGCGGAATCCCACTTCCTCGTGACTGCGCCGGCCCCTAGTCACACCCGCGACCCAAGGACCATCATTCACTCGGGGGAGGCGCCCCCAGGGGACACGCGCTCTGGCTGGCGGTGGCGAAGAGGCAGGCGGTGGGGAGGGAGGAGGAGGGGGGAGGGAAGAGGAGGGCAGGTTCCTCTGACAGGCCGTCCGTAATGGAACCACCAATTATAACGCGGAGACATGCTTTAAGCCTATGAATATGATCTTGTGAATGAATGTTTCCCTTAATGAAATGAATGAAAGCAGACGTATCAGTAACGATACTATTACTCCGAAACATACAAAGAAACATCACAACCTTAACACAATAACGGACAAAATCGCTCCAGTTCTCTCGCCATTCTTCCACTCCTCCTCCCCCTCCCCCTCCCCCCTGCCGCCCTCTCCGCTCCGCCCTATGATTACTCAGGCACCGGCTGAGAGCGAGCCAATCGTGGCATTAGCGACATCGAATCACAACATGCCGGCTGGGAGATCAGGGCGCCGCCACGAGTTGGGTTCCCGTGCCGTGTGTAGGCTTACCTCGGCGTGCGGGGAAAGGGCGAGGGGAAGAAGAGAGGAAGGGAGGGCGGGGAGGGGAGGGGGCAGGGTGATGGGGAGAGAAGGCAGAGGGTGAACAGCGTTGCCACTTTTTATGTAGACTTGTAAGTACAAGCTTGGGGTCTCTCTCTTTACAGTCTTCTATAAAAATGAACGACTCAAAAAGGGTCTTGAGCCTGGTACTCAGTGCTGCACGCTGAGTGCCAAAAGTAGCGCATGAAATCCACTAGGAAGTATCTAAGAGTGTCATGAGCTCGCTATAATTCGATGAAAGAGGAAAGTGAGCCAGCGAGAGCGCAAGAGAAGAGGAGGAGAGGAGACGGAAGAAAAAAAAAGAAAACAGACGAAAAGAAGTGAGATAAAGGGAAAGGAAGGGAAGGGAAGAGAAGAGAAACAGAGGAGAAAACAGACAGCGAAAGAGCAGGTCGTGCCTTCAACCGCGTCCCGTGCCTCGTAAATGGAAGGAGGCCACGACCTTAGAGTGGCAGCCGCCGCCCCTGACCTCTCTTCCTGACGCAGCGGCGGTGTGGAGGGGCCTTTACACCCTTACCTCGATTCGCCGTCGCTCACTCTCCTCTCTCTGGAACACCCTTTTAAACACTCCCTATTTCCACCTATTTCCAACTCTCCCGACGCAATTGCTCTTTAATTTAGCCGTCTGCTTCCTATAATGTAAGTAGTTTAGTATATAAATAAACATAGGGGGGGGGGGTAAAGTGAACCGAAGTTTTTTTTGTTATAATATATTCATAAAAGTAACCCTAGTAAACGGACCCAGAGCGTGGGAATAGCGACAGGCGGAATTTTGGGAGAGGACGGAAGAGGGAGAGAGGGGGCAGAGGACAGAGAGAGAGAGAGAGAGAGAGAGAGAGAGAGAGCACATGGAGCGAAGGAAGAGGAGATGGGTCCTGAGGGAAGCGTGGGGGGGGGAGAGGGAAGGATGAGGACAGGGGAGAAGGGAGAGAAGAGGAGGTGAGGGGAAGAGGCCGTGAAGGGGAGAGGGGGGAGAGGGGCACAAGTATGATTAAATGGAACGGCGCCTCGGAGGGTGGGGGTATATTTTCGCCGATTCCGAGTGTGGCATTGTGAAGATTAATGCCTCTTATATCGCCCCGACGCGGCGAACAGGGAGAGAATGAAGCGAGGGGGGGGGAGACTTACGGCCTAGTTCATACTAACGCGCTGATAAACTCTGTTAAGTTCTCACACAACAGAAGGAATTAATTTCACTGTGTGGAGGGGAGGAGCGTGCTTGTATGTATATATATACTTATACATAGATGCATGTTTGCATATACATATATACATATATGCACGCCATTTGCTCGCAAACACAATCTGTTTACGAAGCGCCTGCGTCTGTTCCTGCGGAAAATATGTTTAACGAGGCCGTGTCAATGGGAGAGAATGGTCACAATCGGCCCTAGGCCCCGCGGCCCTTCTAGCGCCTGTAGGTGGGAGTCCCTTATTGTTACCATCGGGAGCCTGGGGGTAGTAGGGAGGCCACGGGGACAGGGGAGCGGTTCCCCACGAGGGAAGGAAGGTCGGATGGGAAGGAGGGGGGGGGGTTAAGGGAGGGGTGACGACGCAAGTTTTCCCATCAACCCACCGACAAACTTTTCAGGTAGTCTATTTAACTTCTTTTATTGTCGGCGTCCCAGTACTTTTTATATGTATGTATTCTAAACACGGCCGTACCTCCACTCTCCCCCCGCCCCCCCAACCGCTCGTACGGTACGACAGCCTCCCTACCTCTACCCCCTGACCCCTCCCCGCAGTCCTCACGCACAGCACGCATTCGTTATTCTCCAAAAAATAATCGCACCGAGCACATCGCGTCCCGTAAAGAAAAAGAAAAAATCCTTTCAAAATCTGTGTGCGTTAGTAGTAAGCATCAGACGGTTGCATGATGTTATGAATCATTCCGAGCTCAGTAATCCATGCGGTTTAGTGCAACGATGCAACGGTCCCCCCTTCCGTCATCCCGCCCGCGCCAAGTTTCATGATTCATAAAAGATGAAAGGAACGAATAAAATATGAGCATAAAGAACAAACCGGCGCTTCGTTCGGGAGACAAATGACCGTGTGAGCGCCCGCTTCATTGTTGCCAACGTAAATGGCTCGCCGTAGTTGCCCGCCTTTTTCCTCCTTTGGGAGAATCAGATAGAAAAAAAAAGAATGAACAACATATCGGTGGGGAAATCCCTTATGAATCCAACTAATCAATCAACCGTAATAGGACCGCGATCATACACACCGACCCCTCCGCTGATCAGGCACGAAAGCAAATAAATAGGTCGTTCTGCCCCTCTCCCCTGTTCCCCCTTCCCCTCGCACATCCCTGCCACAGCCTCGCCCTCTGCAGTTCAATCGTTACCGGGTCAATTGTTGATATGTATCTCACGGCTCTTAACCGGCGTGCCACGCGTGCTATGGCACCTCTCCATCTCCCTTTTCCGCCGGCCGGCCATACCTCGCTCCCATCGCCTCACTGAAAATAGTCTCCGGCAAAATTAACCGTTTATTTAGTTTCGAGTGACAATGAAAGACATTTATCGAGCTTATACATGAATATTCTCGAGATCATCTAAGAAACCAGGTCCGTTATTTCAATCAACGATTACCGATGTTTATAATTGGTTGTAGTCACCTAGCAGACGGGCGTTGTGCGGACGGCGCTGGCTGCAAACATGTGGCGATCGACCGCAAGTCCAGCACGCTGCTTGCCAAGCTGTTCACCGACCACACAGCACCACTCGCTCGACGCACCAGCACCTCGTCAAAATACTTTTTAAAATCCACGCCGCGAGGACCAAATGCTACAGCCTTATGGGGATAGAGGATAGGAGGGGGGGAGGCCGGGATCTACCCTGCGTTCTTCACACGGCGGCATCACCAATATCTAATCTGGGCTCGGCGAGGCAGCGCGGTCCTCCTGGATACATTTCAAGCTCCATAAACCACTCGGAACAGCCCATAAAGCAACATGAGTTTGAGATGCTTGCCTGGGGAGGGGAGGGGGAGGAGAGAAAGGTGGTGGGTGGGGAGGGCACGGCATTTCTTGTCCCCCCCTCCCTTCCTTTCCTCCCTCATCCTCCCGTTCATAAAGCTTGACAAACTGGACTTAGGCAACTGGGGAGAGACAACTTCCACACCCACAATCACATCCTTCACCCGCGCCAGGCCAGGGGGGGGGGGTCCGGTAGGAGGGGAGAGGGAGGCAAGGGCTGGGACGGAGGGAGGTGGGGGTTACACATACATACTGTCGTTTATGAATCAACCGCAGGACTCGCCCACGTCAACAGAAAACGTTACTCATCAACAGCAATAATTCTTTTGTGGTGTGCGTTCCCGACCGTGCTAATGATGGATGACGTTTTCACTTTCAATGCTGCTGTCACAACATTTTTTTCATACTTAATACTCTTGGCGCGGCGCATAATGAGATGGCCCTCCGTTAAAGACTAAGGTTCCTCCTTTTTGGAAAACAAAACAAAAAACAACATTAATTCTTTAATCATCGGAACATAAAAGAAGATGGCGTGTTAATCACGATTGACTGCGCAAGAAAGGCGGGGTCATGAACACGCAAGTCATGACAATAAACACTTGGAAGTAAATGATCCCTTACTTATCTGCACTGAATTCTGCATAGCTTTGGCCTAAAAAAAAACAGAAATAGCTATCGCTCTGAATGAAATCACAATCAATACCTACAATATAAAGACACTACATACAACACACTTACAATTTCGCCAGCACCTCAAGCCACCCCTCCCCCACCCTCTCCCTAGCCTCCGGTCGTCATGCTCATTATCCTTAAACTTTTCGACCACGCCCAAGGCCTAAAATAAAATCAGAAGAGAAAAAAATATGGATTGCGGCCGTGGATACATGGTCCCGCCCCCACCCACGGCGACACTGAGGAATTGTTGGCTCGGTTATGCCTCAAGCTTCCTTGGTGAGAACGAGGCCAAATAGCTTTATTCCGCTATATTCTGATGAAGCCAGGTCGGTAGTGTGCGTACTACTTACTACTTCTACTGCTCATGGATTCAACAAAAAACTGACAACATAAAAAGGCCTTCCAGTTTTGAGAGTTGTGCAGGGAAAATAGTCAGAAAAACATAGTTGGGAACTCGACTGGGACGGCTGCCAAGTGACCAATTTTCTACCTCTCTTTCTTAACTTGCACTGTGCTTTACGTCTGGACAGAATATATACCAGGCACTAAACTACTTCTGCGTAATAACATTTGAAGTATAAAGGTTCTGAGAAAGAATAATGATCAAATGATAAAATCCTTCATCTGATATGTCTTCACCAAATGTTTTTCTTTACCTTGCCAACTCGCATGAACGCCTGACAGGTGGTGGAGTCACTTTGTTTCTTTGATTTTCATTTTCTTTCGTCAACATAGAACCTGACACATTCCCCCCGATTAAACAAATAAAAAATAATGTTTTACTTCTACGTCGCCAATGAAAATAGTATTAGGCTACAACAGGATGATAAACGGCGAATTTTGAATGTCAACAGCATTTGATGTACATATCTAATATTCACAAGACAAGATTTTTTTCTTAACGAACACTTTCTATTTCCTATTTTTGAAAGATACTTTAAACGTTGGCGGTTATTTTTTTTTCTTGATCACATAACGAACACTAGTCCAGATATTGGTAAGTAATGTAACACAGCCAGTTTCGCCAATAATGCAACTCTGAATGAAAACGTGCAAACGAACGAAAAAGTACGGTAAAAGGCTAAATAATTTGCATGCGTACTATCCATGCATGCACACCTGTTGAAGCTATGGAAGGCTGATTTCCCTTGTGCATTATGTGAGTTCAAAGTTCCTTTTTCATTTTGAACACTTTCATGTCAAAATTTTTAAACATTGTCGCTACTAAGACATGTAAAATATTCCAGGGGAACTTTAATAAAGAATGCCAAATATGTGGAATATACATACTAAAGTGCTAATTATAAACTGAAACACTACACACACTTATAACATGCAAATGGCCACTTGACATACATTAATTAACTTTTTTTTTAATTTCACACTCATAAATATTTTCATTTCAAGATTTTATCGAAGAACACATGAACATTTAAATTAACTTTCTCAATTTTACTGCACTGAACACTAATTTATCACACTTTGAACGAAAGATGAAATAATTGACTTAGCGTATTTTCTGTGGGGATGTAGTGAAACGTGGCGCGAAAACACCGTAGACTTTAATCCTTACCTGCCACAAAATCGTCTGTGAGGTCGACGGGCGTGCAGAATCCTGAGTCGACGAGGCCGCGGGTACGATCAGACGCCCACTCGCCGCCCGCAGTCTCGGCGCCCACGGAACAGCCGGAGTCCCTGGAGAGACCCACGGTATGAAGGAGCGAGGACGTGGAGACAGCGGGGGCCTGCTGCAATGTTTGTTGCTGCTGCTGTTGCTGTTGTTGCTGCTGCTGGACGGGCTGGAGGGAGCGAGGGGTGAGAGCGTGAGCCCTCGCCAAGTCCAAGGAGGTGGTGAGGGAGGCGCCCATGCCCATGTGCTGGTGAGCCATGGGAGGGGCGGGCGCCGCGGCAAGAGCACCCATAGAGGTAGATAATGCTCGTGGGCGTGGGTGGACATGTACAGCACCGCCTGTCACCCTGGCTGGCCGCCCACTTCCTAAGTAATCCGGGAGATTGACACTGCTGGCGACAGACAAACCACGACGGGTTCGAGCCGCTCGCAACTTGGGTGAGCCGCCTGCAGTCCCACGTGTGGGCGTGCGGGCAAGGAGTGAGGGCGGCAGACCCGGAGCCACAAACTCTGCCTGAGGAGGAGCCATGGCAGCTGCTCGAGGGTTGCAGCAAGGCCCTAAGCACCGTCCACCACTTCCCCACACCAGTTGTTGCTGCTGTTGCTGCTGCTGAAGCAACGCTGCACTACTTCTGCTGGTAGTGTTGGTCATGGTGCTGGCGCTGCTGCTAACGCCCATCATACTAGCATCGCGGACATTCTGTACACTTCTTGCACTTTGGCTCTGCACACTTCCTATATTTTGGTTCTGCACACTTCTTGCACTCTGGCTCTGTACACTTCTTGAAGCACTTTGGCTATGCACACTTTGTACGTTTCTAACACTCTGTGCATTGACTGATTTGACACTAGAAGAATTACAGTTGGGATTTCCACACATGCACCAGGTTCGCTGCTGTGTGCTGCGGGACGCCCTCGCCCCGGCCACTTGCTGGTGCTGCTGTGGGTTGGGCAGCTGCAAGGGGGCCAGAGGGCGGGCTGCCCCTGACGTGGCCACCATGGCAGTGGGCGAAGGAGTCACGACGGCTCTGGACCTAGCCCGTACAGCTGATACATATCCAGGGTGTATCATAAGAATAGGCTCCGAGCCCTTCGGCGGATAGATGTGTGCGGGAAGGTCATACTCCACGGAGGTTTCCACTTGTAACGGTGAAAAATAATCCTTCTGGGGGTCAATAAGCGGCTTTCGTGAGGGCGAAGCATGTGGGGTCATGCTAGGATACGACCCACGACATACACTCGACACCATCTTGCCTCTCGCCACCACTACCAACACTTCATATAACACCACAGACACCACATGGGAGATCACTCAGCGATTCAAGAAACGTGCTCCCGCTCTGACGTGCTAACCCTGACTGATCCCAGCAGATGGCCCGCTACAGAAGATGGGTGCGTGCTCACTAAACCTCACGATCTCCGCGCACCTTCTCTTTTTATTGATTACTTGATATTGTGTTTTATTCACTCTTTGAGTTTTATTATCGAATATTACGACGAACAAATATATCCGAAAGTTCAGAACGTTGCAAAAGATTTTACATATTTTTCAGAGTTCGTGAGATTCAGCATCAGTCTGTGACAAAGGAAGCGTAGCAGCTGGGACTGGCTGGGCATGCGGGCGGTCATTGGGGCATAAAGATCACAAAGAAATCACCAGCCACCCTCCCACAAAGAAAATATCCTTAGTTTGGAACCCGACACGTCGGTGCATTCCGCCGGGGATGGTGTGGATTTGCCCTTTGCTGTTTGAACACTTCTTAGAATATATTCCGGTACATTGAGCGAAAGCCCTTCTAAAGAGCGGCCTCCTGCTCTCTAATCCGCCTAACGGCTTTATATTTATGTTGTAATACATTGACGGTCATGACTGCCGCGAGCGATTGATTAGCGTTGCCGATGCACACGACCGAGGTAAATTAAAGGAAATTCCATTCAAAGTTCTACAACTCTTGTAATATAAACATGTTGGTACTCGATCTCGCACTTCCGGAGGGTCCAAGAGATGTCTCGACCGTCCGTCTCCCTCCTCTTTAGGCCCGTGGACGGCTTCAGTAATCAGCCAGTAAGCCAGGAAGAGGAAACGGCGGACAGTACTTAGTTCACCCGCAGGTTAAAGTAATTACATTGAATGTACAAAGGGGGGATAATGTAGCGATTCCTGTCGGGCTGTAGGCGGTCTGATGTGAAAGTATCTGCCAGGCCACGTGGTCGAAGAATACGATTCTTTTTCATGTATATTTAACTTTCAAATAAAAGCCACGAAATCAATTCCCCAACCCATTCCGAAATCCCGAAGTAGCTCGCATCATCGAGGAGCCAAGTATTCAAAACGCAGCCTAATCCAATGTCTTGTCAATACAGATGGCGCGGCGATAAAACGTTTGCCAAGCTCGAACGAAAAGCATTCCCCATCTCGAGTGATTTATGTCGGCAATGAAAATTTAATTCAGCATCGATTCGTGACCACACACGCTCGAAGCTGAATGTGTCTGTGGGGACGGGGAGGAGGGGGGTGGCCATGTGAGCGCTCAACAAAACGCGAAACTTAGCTGATATTACCTTTAATAATTAATCGGGGGACAGACGCAAAGTTACTGTGGTTCCTGTTCACCGCTAAAACTGCTCAACCTACCCGTATTAACGTGTTCATTCTACCTTTCTGTATCCTCCCCTCCCTCACACACGAATATGATAAACTGAAGTACATTTTTTTTAATTGACAGCCGTTCACACTGAAAGACCTTTTCAAGCCTGGAATCCACAGCCAAAGATTAGCTCTAAAGAAAAGAAGTAAGGAAAAAGGAATGTTCCAGAAGCAGAACGTCCTCTCTCTCTCTCTCTCTCTCTCTCTCTCTCTCTCTCTCTCTCTCTCTCTCTCTCTCTCTCTCTCTCTCTCTCTCTCTCTCTCTCTCTCTCTCTCTCAACGCTCTGGGTTTAATTCCAAGAGCGAAAACGTCAGTGCAAGTAAAACGTTTGTCTTATGAATGCGCTCCCTTGTGAACGAACGTATTCTTTGTTGTTCATTGTTCGTTTTGAGATTGCTGTCCTAAAGCTATCAGGCGGATCAATTTCTCTAACAATGGACAATGAGAACAGTGATATAACTATAGAGTACATTTTATTGTATATGCACATATCTTTTCGATTAATAGCATGGATACGCCGAATAATGATATAGCTATAAATACCAAAGTATAAATAATTCAACGAAATAAAGTAAACTATATTCCAATGTAAAGATTTTGCAGAAATGCCGTACAAACCGGAATATTGTGAAGGGAACAGACCTATAAATGTGTTCATAAATCTCTAGTTGACAACACCGAGCAGTAGCCACACCGAGGGCAAAAAATAATTCGAGATTAGATTAACAAAGTTTCTTCCTACTGATCGCACATTAGGGTATCTAGATATAAGTTACATTAAGGGAGCTTTCCTGAATATGTGATTAAGAGAGTATTAATCTTTTCTGGGTTAAGTCTTGGCGAATTACAAGCACGAAAACCCGACCGTTAGGAAACGTAAGGAACTTGGAAAACCTCTTAATTTGTGGCTTGCCTGGGGATTTCTGTAATACGCTCGATTGCCGCGTGAGTTACGGTAATATTAAGCAAGACAGCTTTGCAATAATTAGATCAGTGATTCAACAGATTTGTCTTTGATTTTATTATAGTGAAGCTGATGACGGCACGCAGGGTGTCGGGTGCGGGGGGAGTGGGAAGGGGCGATGGGGGGGGGGGGTTGGCGTGAGAAGCCCCACACAACGTTAGGCTCTTCGCTGTTGCCACCTTTTCCCGATGTAACTATTTATTAAATTGGTTCGTTCTTTTTCATTACCCAACGTGATTAAATTCACTCGCCTTCTATTCTCTCCTTGTTCTTATCTCGCCGTGTAAGAGCCAACTTTCTCGAACAATTATCATTCGTAGACGGAAAATCTTTAGACCGACTAAAAAGCAAAAAAAAAGTATAGGGTCGACCGACACAAGAGTGCTCCGGACCCAACCGCGGGATCGCCGAGGGTCCCCCAAGGCCCGCCCATTAAATCGCCAATTGGGTGTTATCGGTAAAGAGCGATTGTCGTTCTACTCCTCCCCCCCCCACCCCACCTTCTGTCTTCCCTCACCTCCCCTCCACTCCCCTCCCCCCCTCGGCACAACACGTACCGCCCACTCCTCTCTCTTAATAACTGGCTTTATCGGACGCACCGTTTTAATCCACGCGTTAGCCGATTTATACTTGTAGATCGAAATCTTGTTTGGGGAGCTGATTTGTAATTGCTAAAAAGTGCGTAAGCGGATTGAGAAACTTTGATTTTGAATTGAGTGTGTTTTCTTTATGAGTGATGGAGAAACTTTTGATTTTGGAATGAATGGGTTTTATTCATAATTGATGGAGAAACTTTGATTTTGAATGAATGGCGTTTAAGTATAATCGAGATTGATTAAATGATATTTTTCTCGCTGTAATCACAAACTGACAAATTATACATAATCTGCCAAGTCTTGTTTTGCATCGCTTCCTTGCATTCTGTGTGTAAGCGTTGCGTCCATGATGTTCATTTTAATTCCGACAGCTAATTATATTGCGGGGTTTTCATTTATATTAGACACGAACAGTCTATGCAACGTTTGTATCTCCGTTCCTTCTTCATTTACCATCTGTCTCTCTCTCTCTCTCTCTCTCTCTCTCTCTCTCTCTCTCTCTCTCTCTCTCTCTCTCTCTCTCTCTCTCTCCGCCTTTCCTTTTATCCTAACGTGGCTTTCATGTCATTCATAATCTTCCCTTCTTGCCCGGACACCAGCTTCCTCTCCTCCCATCCTCTTCCCACCCCGGCCACACCCCCCCCTACTTGTCCTTCATTACTCCCCCATTGTCTCCCTCTTCGTCACCCCGCATCCTTCTCGCGGTCGTCTCCCTCCTATCCTCTTTCTCTCCCCTCTTTCCTCCACCCTTCTATGCCGTTTCCCTTTCCTCCCCTCAACCCTCACCCCCCTCTCTTCCTCCCTCCATCCGCCGGCCCTTGAGTCTCTCATTCTCTACTTCTGTTGTTGATAACGTACGTCGTCTTTTTCTCCCTCCTCCATTATATTTGTTCTGAATAATTGTAGCTCCAATGGCCTCGCGCCCTCTAGGTTCCCCATGACCCGAAATGAAGAAAACATTCCGACATTATCATACCCCTTATTAGCATAAACCCTCCCCATGTATGAATACAGTTAACAGGTAACTTCTAAGACGCCCTTCCTGTCGGGGTGCTATCGGTCAGACCTTTGGCCCGGGCTTAGGGTCCCTGCTGAGGACAATTGCTTGGGGGATATAACCGATGACCATTACTGTACACAGCGTAGCACTGTGGAAGTTCAGATCGATGAATAATACAGCCAAACTGTCTGTGTAATGATTGAGGGATACTTTACACTGGAAACCTGATAGAATATTGCGTGTGTGGCCCTAATGCCGGGTGTAGGGGAAGTACCTCTTTTTTTCTCTTTTTTTTTTTCTTTTACGACCGTCTGATTAGTCTGTGTGTGTAAAATCTGGAACCTTAGGAAAAATCCTCGGTAAATTTTTTTGGGGAGCAGGAAGGCTGTCAAAGTGTAGCTGGTGGGATGTACAAATAAACAAATAGTGGGCGTGTGTGTTTGGGAAGGTGCGGCCGATGGGGAGAGGCTGCTGAAGGAGAGGGAGAGGAGAGAGGTCTGTTAAAGGAGGTGTTTGGAAGAAGGCAAGGGCTGCTTAGGGGAATGCGTAAAAGGGAAAGAAAAGAAAGGTCTGATAAATGGAGAATAGAGAATTCCGATGAAGATATGGGTGTTGCGGTAGAGAGAGAGAGAGAGAGGGAGGGGGGGAGACAGAGAAAGAGTCAGAGACAGACGGATAGACAAGCAGACAAATGGACAAAGCCAGAGATAAAGAGGGACGGAAGGAGAGACTGATAGTAACGACACAAAAAATCGAGCAAAAACATAATGTCTTTGAAGAGAATAAGGACGAGGGAAATGAAAGATACGAGATGATCTGAAAGAGAAAGAGAGAGAGAGTGAGTCGTGACCTGGCAGCTTCTTAGATTAAGTAAAGTAAAACAGAAGAAAACCAAGAAATGGAGATCTGACGACAGAGGCAGAAGCAGTCACTGTGAAAGGAGAGCGAGCGGATGCAGTGGTAAGGCTGATGAGCTTTGTTTCATCAGATTAGTGTCTGACGAAGAGTCGTTAATCTCCCCTCTCTCTCTCTCTCTCTCTCTCTCTCTCTCTCTCTCTCTCTCTCTCTCTCTCTCTCTCTCTCTCTCTCTCTCTCTCTCTCTCTCTCTCTCTCTTCTCTCTCTCTCTCTCTCTCTCTCTCTCTCTCTCTCTCTCTCTCTCTCTCTCTCTCTCTCTCTTCCTCCCTCTCTCTCTCCCTTCCTCCCCTCCTCTCCTATTCAATCTGCGGGCTTCCATCTGACTCTCTTTTCTTAACCGTGAATACTCAACCAGCTTCGGGATCTCAGACTATGAAGTTTTCAGGTATTGAATTCCAACAATGTCAATAAACAAGATTCCGTTTCAAATGATACCATCGACATCAGAAAGATATATCAATAAAATGAGTGTATTTTTTCGGGAAGAGAGAGGTTGGAAGAGGAAGGAGTAGGAAGAAGAGATGGAAGAGGAAGAAGACGGGTAGGAGCAAGATAAAGAAGAAGAAGGAGGAGGAGGAG
>NC_051394.1:41239978-41242478 GCF_015228065.2 Penaeus monodon
ACCGGGGGTTAGCTACACCTTAAAACCCCGGCTCGCCCGCCCTTCGCCGAGACATTACACGAACCAACACAACGCGAGTAGCGGGCGGCGCGGAGCCATCGCTGTAAGAGGAAGCTTAATGGAGGGGAGCGAGAGGAAGAAGAGGAGGTTCGGAGAGGCTGCCAGGGTGTGTTTTGCCATTAGAGACGTCTGGTTGTCATGGTAAGGGAAGGATGGGGAGGGGGGGTCGTTTCGGTCGTCGCTCCTGCCGGCTTTACTACCTCAATGGAGGCTTGTTTTTCACGCCAGGATGAGGACGAATCGAGGCCGCAGACCCAGCGGGAGGTGCGAGTGTCCCGGCGAAGTACCGTCGTTATCGCATCAGCCAAGCCCTTTATCAGGTCGTTGCACCTCGTATCGGGTGACGGCGCTTCTCCCCGTCTGCGCCCAGGTCTTGGCTCGCTTTTTGCTTTGATGCCGAGCGAGGAAAGGGGGTTAATTGGTATTGCGTGCTCCTGTACGGATGTAGACTTTTTAATCGTCATTGTAGTAAGAGATAGATAGCATGGAGACGGAGAGAGAGAGAGAGAGAGAGAGAGAGAGAGAGAGAGAGAGAGAGAGAGAGAGAGAGAGAGAGAGAGAGAGCGACAGACAGACATAGACAAACAGACAGACAGATAGACAGACAGACAGACAGACAGATAGACAGACAGACAGACAGGCAGGCAGACAGACAGACAGATAGACAGACAGACAGACAAACAGAAAGACACACACATAAACAAACCCAAACACACACACACACACACACACACACACACACACACACACACACACACACACACACACACACGATCGCAGACAGACACACAAACAAACAAACAGAGAGACAGACACACCGACACACAAAGAAGAAGAAAGTAAGAAATGCTTACGAGTGGCCTCCCCTGTTTCGCTGCACAAATACCCTCGCTCAGGCCCACAGCGAGAGGGAGAGGAAATATAAAACTCCCCCATCCCCCGCAGAGGCCACTGAGGATGGTGTTGGAGGCTCGTGATGGTGACGTGGCCCTAATGGAAGGTGATGGTGAGGACTGTGATAATTCTGTTATCAAGAGGATAGTGTCCCAGGCCTTATAAAACACGAGGATCCCTTTTAAGAATGTATAATTTGAGGGTATGTTGTTTGTCTGATTTCCTTGTCATAGATTTTTTCTTTTAAAAGGAATTGTAAAGGGTGGTAGAATTGGTGCAGGGAGAGGGAGGGAGGGGGGGGAGATGCTGTTGGGTGACGAGGCACTTCAGTGAATGTAATGAATTCGTAGATTTTAGAGATCCTTAAAAATCAGTGAATACGAGATGCGAAAGACCGAATCCCCTCATTTCCCCTCAGATAGAATATTTAGTAAAGGAAGAAGAAAAAAAGTTGCCAAATGAATAAAACATTAATATTCGTCAGTATTTAACTTTCACTCAACTTTTCCTCCAGTTAACTAACAATAATAAAAAAGTTTCCTCTCACCCCATAAGTTCACATAGCGGAGTACTTCTCAATTCTCTCTCTTTCAGAGTATTTTCAGTTCTCAGTTTTGGCTTTTCAATTCGCTTCAGGCTGTTTTCATTCGCTCTACTTCTTCTTTTCATTTAAGTTCGTTCATGATTATGCTTTATTTGGATTTGTCTTTTTTTATTATTATTTCGCTTATTCACTCGTCCCCGCGTATTTAAGACATTTCTCCCTCGGTGTTCTGTTTGCCTTAACCTGGCACTGATTCTCGCTTTCCTCAGAAGATGCTTACCACACACTGAAATAGGGAATTTTGATGTAAGAAAAAGAGTAAATACGAGAAAGAAGAGATGAATGAAAGATCAAGAACAAGATAAAATGAAATCGTGTAACTGCCAAGTGTATTTCGATTTTATCTGTTTTTTTTCTATGCACTGTACTCTTTTGCTCTTTATCTATATCCTTCTCTTTGTTTCGTATTTTTTTCTCATTCCTTCTTTTCCCTAGTCCCTTTTCTTCACTGGTTCCCTTTCATCTCATTCCGTATGTTTCTCTTTCCTTTTCCTCTCTCCCCTCTCATTCTTCCTTCTCCTCCTTTTTCTTTACCTTCCCTTAACTTTTTCGCAACCTCACTTCCCTTTCTCCTTGTTTCGCCTTTTCCTCGTGTTTTCTTCTTTTTCCTCCTCTACTTTACTCTCTCTCCCCTCCTCTATTTCCTCTCCTTTCTCAATTCCTTATCGCCTTATCTCTTCTTTCCCTTCTTTCACTTCCCTATACCTATCCTACTCCTTCTCTTCTCTTCTTTCCTCTCCCTTTCCCTCTCTTACACCCTTCCTTTGTCTTCTCCTCTCTTTATTCTCCCCTTTACCTTTCCTTGCCTTCGTTTCCTTTCTCTTCGCTCTACTTCCCTCTCCTTCACCCTTCTCTTATTTTCTCCTCTCTCCATTCCTTCCTCTTCCCTTTACCTTTCTTTCTCCTTCACTTCCCTTCTCTTCTCTCCCCTTCCCTCCTTCC
>NC_051394.1:41244978-41247478 GCF_015228065.2 Penaeus monodon
TTATACACATATACCCAGACACAAACACATACACACGTACACACACACACACACACACACACACACACACACACACACACACACACACACACACACACACACACACACACACACACACACACACACACACACACACACAAACACACACACACAAACACACATACACACACACGCGCGGGCGCGCAGGTATAGATAGATAGATTAATGCATATATATATATATATATATATATATATATATATATATATATATATATATATATATATATATATATCAGCAAAACTATGGATATTTGTCTATATACGGGTGTTTGCACATGAATGAGCAAACCCCCTTTTTAACTCATTAGGGACTGTCGTTCAGAAGAGGGAAAAAATCCTCCAGCGGGGGTCGGAGGGCCGTGCGTGCTTGAGTGATATTGGCCAACAAATGGTCGAATTACCTTGTCATGTCCCTTAACCACCGAGCGACTCGAGCACGTCAATATCCCATAACAACCGCCTTTTCCCATGACTAGCGGCCGTGACTAATAGCTGTATTGATTACGGTCATTGCGCGTTCTTTACGCACACCCACAACATATGGCTCTAGTGCTGGGGCCTCTTAATGCTCGTCTCATCTCAGGCCTCTGGCTCATCTCATCTCAGGCCTCTGGTTCATCTCATCTCAGGCTTCTGGCTCATCTCGGATATGGGACTTGTGTGATGCCCCTTGGCTCATGTGGACTTCGTGCTGGTAGGATGTCATCTTGGCTCATTTCGGTGGTGGATGTGATGTCTTTTTGGCCCATCGCGATTTTGGTGATGTGTCCTTTGGCTCATTTCGGAAGTGATGTAATGTCATTTGGGTCATGTCGAAAGTGATGTGATGTTGAGCTCATGTCGGAATTGAGGTGATGTCATTTGGCTCAGACGTGGTACGTATGTGATCTTTTATGTGATAGTGATGTCCCTTTGGCTCACTCATACGTGGAAGTGATAAGATGTCATGCCAGATGTGGTGAAGTGACGTCAGTGGCTCATCTCAGACGTGGTGAGGCTGATGTCATGTCACCGTAAATACCAGGACTAATCCAACTAAATTATTATCCAGAACCGGTAACGTGCAAGCAATTCGTTGTATTATTTTCTCTGGGTGAGGGGGGAGGGATGTACGTCCAGTGATAAAATATCCGATTGAGTCATTAATCTCAACAACAGCGGATAAGTGAAATAAACAAGCATTGCTTAATTGATCCATTTGCCCGACAGTAGATAATCCCATTAAGATCACACCCAACGATCGAATATATAAGTTTGCAATTATCCAAATTTACGGCGGGAGGGATTCACACAATCGGCATTTACCAGCCAGCGGAAAACAAGCGAATGATCGTTTGTTATTTCATAATAGCCGAAGGAATGAGTTAAGGGAGGGAGGGAGGGAGTAAAGAGTGCGATGGAGACAGACTCCTACAACGCCATTGCAGAGGGGACTTTGTTGATCACTTTGGACTCTGTTAACTCCCTTGGACTCTCTTGGCTTGGTTAGGGGGGAGGGAGGGAAGGAGGGAGAAGAGGAGGAAGGGAGGGAAGGAGGGAGAAGAGGAGGAAGGGAGGGAGGGAGGGAGAGAGAGAGGGAGGAGGGAAGGAGAGGTGGTGGATGGATGAGTGGTTGGATGAATGGGATGGATGGTTGGTTGGAGGGAAGGAGGGAGAGAGAAGAGATAGAGGGAGGGACGGTTAAATGGATGGGTGGATGGATGGATGGATGAATGGATAGATGGATGGATGAATGGATAAATGGCTAGATGGAGGGGGGGAGGGAGGGAAGAGAGGTACAGAGACAGACAAACAAAAACTAAAACAGACAAACAAACAAACAGAAATAAAGAAAAAAACATGCAGACAAAGCTCAACAAAGAGACAGACCGTAAAGACGCAGTGTCTCAGAGGAAGAATGCTGGAAAACCGTTTGATTCAGCATGATATTCGTAACAATTAAACAACTTCGCTCTGCTCGTCTGCTCAGGCTTTGGGTAAAGTTGTTTACATTGGCCTGGGGCGCCTTAGAGACCGGGGAGACAATAAGGCTGGCCTGTGTGTAGCAAACATTGAGACAAACTCGCCGTGGCTGTTGGCTGAGGTGAAGGGAGAAAGAGAGAGACACCGAGAAATTCTGGAGAAAAAGCCAAGTTGCAGTTTTTCTTTTTACTTCTTCTTCTACTTCTTTCTTTTTTTTTCTCTCTCTCTCTTTTTACTTCGTCTTCATTACCTTATTCTTCCCTTTTCGTCTTCCTCTTCTTATTCTTCCTTTTCATCTTCCTCTTATTCTTCTTTTTTTCTTCATATTATATCCATCTTCATATTCCATTTTCATCATCTTGATTTCTAATTCTATCTTTCTCTTTATCTTTACTATTACCTTTGCCCTAGTCTTTACCCTTATCTTTAACATCTTCATCTTCGTCCTCATCCTCATCATTATCTTCACTTCCTCTTCATCCTCACTCCCTTATCTT
>NC_051394.1:41252478-41254978 GCF_015228065.2 Penaeus monodon
TTACAACACTATGTAAATACCCTGTCATGAATACACGGAAGCTATAAGGGTTAATATGTTCATTGACATTTCTCTACTTTGTCATTAATGAACACTAGAACACCCCTTCCCGTCTCATGAGACCTGTAGTCATGCTAGGGGCTATCATGAGCGCTGAGTGGTTGTTTCAACTACACATCAATAATGCAAATGTCTCTTAGTACACTTTCTGGTGCAAGTATTCCGTTTTTTATCCCTTTAATTATTACTAACTTCCCGTAGTTGGACCCAAATCAATACTCTTGTGTTTTTTGATAGAGGGTTTACAGATCACCTGTTACCTATAGAATATCAATAATCCCCTTTCCTGCCACATTAATCAGAATTTCTATTTGCCGGCGCAGGCATTACTCTCTCACAGAATGACGCCACCTGCGACGGTTTCTGTCGACATCACCGTCAATAATCTAATAAGGCTCCGCTGCCTCGACAGTCCCGCGTCCGAGCTGTCAGTCCGGAATTACACGGGAAATGTCCGCGTCAAGGAGCGTCCTCTTCAGGTAGTGGCTGACGAACAGGCGGAGGGGGAGATGGGGAGCCACGCAGGAGGGGAGACAGGGAGGGCGAAAAATCCCTCCGTATGTACTACTATGCATACATTCATGCATGCATACATTCATTCATTCATTCATTCATTCATTCATTCATACACGCACACACAGACATATATGTACGTACATACGTACATGCAAGTACACACACACACATACATACATACATATATACATATACATATATACATATGTGTGCATGTATGAGTATGCGTGTGCGCGCACGCGCGCACTCTCTCTCTCTCTCTACACACACACACACACACACACACACACACACACAACACACACACACACACACACACACACACACACACACACACACACACACACACACACACACACACACACATAGTTATAGTTATATAGTTATATAGATGTTTATGTGCTAAAAACGTGGAATCCTAGGAAAGCAGCATGAAGATCGTTCAGGATTTCCGTCCGGCCGACGTCGGATGGGGAGACGCGTCTCAAGGCAATCCACGTGGACGGAGAAGGCTGTGGAGATGGATAAGTAGACCTGGCAGTTGCCATGGAAAATGAGTGGGTAGTGACAGGACGTGTCTCGGTGCGGATGTTGGGCTGAGTGATGATATTGGATGGGGCGATGGGAGTGGATCGAAGGTGGAGTTCAGTTACTGTCGTGGGTGATGGTGGGAACGGTAGATGGATAGATAGATAATCAGATGAATAGGTAGATATACAGATTAGCAGATGGATAGGCAAGTAGATAGATGATAGATAAGTGAATATAGAACAGACAGATAGATTGATAGATAGACAGGTAAATTTACAAACAGATAGGATGATAAATAGATAAATACATAGATACATTCGTTGATAGGTAGATACATAAATATAGATACATATATAGCGATAGACAGATAGACAGGTAGATAGATAGACAGGCGGACAGAATGGCAGACAAACGCATAGACAGACAGACAGACAGATAAACAGATAGATAGAAAGTTAGATAGACAGACACGTACAGCAAGACAGGTAAACAGATTAGTTTATATACAAACAC
The DNA here is from genome assembly GCF_015228065.2 of Penaeus monodon. Lineage (NCBI taxonomy): Eukaryota > Metazoa > Arthropoda > Malacostraca > Decapoda > Penaeidae > Penaeus > Penaeus monodon. The sequence continues at coordinate 41,254,099 of NC_051394.1, forward strand.
AGACAGACAGACAAACGGATAGATAATTATGATAGTAGGGGGAAGTGGTGATAGACTGTGCCTTTTCCCAAACATTTTTTTTTTCTTTTTTTTGGAAATGAAATCATTTTTGCATCAGATACACGGATATATAGTTCTAATAACAGGATTAAAATTTCTCGCGTGACTCGTAAGACCCTGGAGTTATGCTTGTATGTTTCCCCTCTCCTGTCACACACAGGTCGTCTCCCCTTCCCCCTTCCCCCGTCCGTCTCGCTGCACACACTTCCCCCCTTCCCTCGCTTTGCTTCACCCTTGCTTCACACGCTAGTCGTTCCCCTCCTCCCCCAACCCCCCTTCGCTCGTGTCACTGTCCTTTCGCCGCCTCTCTCATCCACAGGGTTACACTCTTCAAGACTTATAATGCACCTAAGTATCTCGTTCTTCTATCAGTATGGCGTTACTATGACCGAACTACCATACAACCATCGTCATCGGCTACTTTCCCTTTAAATACAGACTTTGATTGTTCCCTTGTTCTCCCCCCCCCCTTTTCTACAGCCACAACCTGCATCGCCACCGCCACGCACTATCAGCACTGTACTTATCCCGGCACTATCCCTTACACCATCCCGAGTATGATTTACTCAGCCGCTCGTGTGCTCACATACCGTGTCTCGCTGGCCTGAAAATGCAATATCGTTCAATTTATAGCAGTTAAAGCTGCCCGCTTGTGAATATCATTGAATTTCGTACATTTTTCGTTTTCGTATTATCAAAACACACAAGAAAAAGGGTGGATAACAAGAATGAGGATTTTCTCTAAATGTGACATATTTTATATTTTCATAAAGAAACTATGACTGTGTATCGTCTCGGCTCTTTGTTGTTGATGCCTTTT
>NC_051394.1:41259978-41262478 GCF_015228065.2 Penaeus monodon
TAATCAACGGCATGTCACATCGATGATAGTAATTTACGTATGTAATATATGTAGAATTATTAATGATCTTGATAGTCATCATCAGAAATACGCGTATGCGATACCACATGTTCTCATCGCTGTGAATTTAAATTTGATAGCATTGTGTACAACTGAGTCCTCTCGATATACAATGTTATTATCTACGAATATACTAAGTGAAATTTTAACAGGGAATTATCACACGGAATGTAGCAGGCTCTCGCAATTGCTCAGTACTGCAAGACCGCAACTTATTATTCAAGAGCCGTTGTTAGCTGAATACATGATACGCGTGTTGCAAGTAACGCTCCAATTTACGATATACGCATAAAAGTACTGCTGAGGTTGGATATCTCAGCCACATTGCCTCCAATGGACATTTTCCTCTTCGCAAATTAATCTTTATGACACTCTTACCAATACTACTATCCAGTCATTGTCATTAATTGCAGATACTTTCTCGCCAGGTTATTCAACTTTCAGCAGAAACCTCAAGTATTGTTTGCTATAGGAAGATCTGTGATTATGACTAAGTTTTGTTGTATTTATATGACACCCTATCCAGGCGCATCCGGAGTCGTCTTCATAAAATATTCACAATTTTTCATTTGTCTTCGACAGATCACTATTAGTTTTCTTATCATTCATGTATCCGGAATCATGAACGTATAATTTATCTGTGTTAGGAGAGGGATGCGTGCTATACCGTTCTATCACCTACATATATATATATATGTATATATATATATATATATATATATATATATATATATATATATATATATATATCCATGTCTCTCTCTCTCTCTCTCTCTCTCTCTCTCTCTCTCTCCCTCTCTCTCTCCTCTCTCCTACTCTCTTCTCTTTCTCCTTGCTTTCTCTCCATCCGTACCACGTCTTTCATCCCTGTGCTTTCCCCTCCGTCACATTTCCAACTTTCTCCTTTATTTTCCGTTATCATCCCCTCCTTCCTGTCTTTCCCCTCGTCCTTTATGCCTTCCCCCTATCGGCACTTCCCCTCTCCTGCTTCGCTTCTCCCCTTTCGCAAGTACACGCGGGGCAAGAAGGGGAGGCTAATTCTCTTGAGCGCACATAAGCCCTGTTCCCTCTATTTCCTCCTACGTAGCATATATGTTCAAGTACGGATGTTGTTCAGCTGTGCTCTTTATCTCTCCAAATATGTTCAGCGTTAACCGCGGCTTTCCAGTTGAACTTCTTCATCATTGTTCACGGGGAGGTGTACTTCTTCAACTTCCCTTTGCGTTCTGTTTGGCTAATCAGATGTATTTCTCCGATTCTAGATTTCATTTCTTCTATTTAGCTGTGGTTCTCCGTCTCTCTCCTACGTTCACCCTGGCTTTCCAGTTGTACTTTCCAGTCTATCTCCAGCGTTCACTCTGATTCTCCAACTATACTTCTCCAATTCCAGCGTTCACTCCGGCTTTCCACCTGCACTTTCCACTCCAACTCCAGCGTTCACTCCGGCTTTCCACCTGCACTTTCCAGTCCAACTCCAGCGTTCACTCCGGCTTTCCACCTGCACTTTCCAGTCCAACTCCAGCGTTTCCAACCGGCTTTCCACCTGCACTTTCCAGTCCAACTCCAGCGTTCACTCCGGCTTTCCACCTGCACTTTCCACTCCAACTCCAGCGTTCACTCCGGCTTTCCACCTGCACTTTCCACTCCAACTCCAGCGTTCACTCCGGCTTTCCACCTGCACTTTCCAGTCCAACTCCAGCGTTTCCAACCGGCTTTCCAACTCGAAACCGCGAGACAATCGACGTCCAAAGCGATTCTCTCAGAACTCGATCGCTGTTTCATTTCCAAGACGTTTCTCTGCGGATTCGTTCGTTTCGCTTCGTCTTGATATCGTTAGATCAGTGTTTCTTTGTGGCTGGAAAGAGAGATATTAAGCTTGATATATGTTTGTTGAAAGATGACTGTTTCATTATTCATCTCTAATTTGTTTGTTTTTGGGTAGCACATCTATCTATCTATCGATCTATCTTCTATCTATATATCGATATATCTATCTATCTTCCTCTCTCTCTCTCTTTCTCTCTCTCTCTCTCTCTCTCTCTCTCTCTCTCTCTCTCTCTCTCTCTCTCTCTCTCTCTCTCCTCTCTCTCTCTCTCTCTCTCTCTCTCTCTCTCTCTCTCTCTCTCTCCCACGAAGTAATTTATCATCTTTGTTCTCTCATATCCTTTTCCTTTTTTCCCTCTTCCCCCCTTGATTCTCCCCTCTCTTCCCTTCTCTTCCCCTTCTCTTCCCCTCTCTTCCCCTCTTCCCTTTCTTTTCTTCTTTCTCTGACCAGTCCTGATACGTACTCCCTGTCAGAATTATGCATGTAATTATTCAGATAATCCCTCTTGGATTTCATAAAGAATAGTCAAGCCGTAAAGTATCATTTGCAAAATATCATTCAATTTCCTGTGCAAACGCGTGTAATTTTTCAGGCGAAATCGACAGCAATCGCGCA
>NC_051394.1:41274978-41282478 GCF_015228065.2 Penaeus monodon
CAGTTTTTGGTATCATGCGATAAGGTAAATTTTAAGTAATATTAAGTTTATTGTTTCAGGGTGATAGGACGAGAGTGACATTTCTATCTAGGTCATTATCCTAGTTTTGAAGCTAAGGGACAAGAGGCAAGGGGAGACTATGACCCTCTCTCCCTTCACGGTCTCCCCCCTAACCCATTCCTCGTCCCTTAATCCCCTCCCTTTCCCCTAACCCTTCCCCTGTCCTTCGTCCACTTCCTCTTCCCTAATCCCCATTTTCCCTCCTCCCCTAACCCCTTTTACATCTTTCCTCTTTCCATCCTCTCCTCTTTCCCTTTTCCACCCTCTCCTTCCAACATGTCCCTCTCTCATTCACCCTCTTCTTTCCCCTCTCCCTTTCATCCTCTCCTTCCCCCTTCCTTCAACTCCCTCCCCCCTTTCACTCTCTCCCTTCCCCTTCCAGCCTCTCCCTCACCCCTTTCCCCCTCCTCCAACTCCCGCTTCCTCCTTCCACCCACTCCCCCTCCCGCCCCCTCCCTCCCCCTCTCGCCCAGCGCAACGCCTAAGGAGAATCAAACTTTCACCATCTCTGCTGGTTATACGATGGACTGACATTTAATGGCTACCCCTTACAAAGGCTGATCGGATGATGGTCTGTTTTCAAGCTAATTAAGATGGCAAAAGTTTAATGAACTTTCGACAACAGTGCAAAAGCAGGTTCCGAACTGTAGTTTTATTGGCGATGGACAAAAAGGAACATATAAAAGTGAAGTGGAAAGTTTGACTGAAAGTGACATCATTTGCATTCACTTCTGTTCTTGTGATTTTTATCCGCCGATGCTCCTTTGATCTTCCGGTAAAGCGGCGAGGCTGGCGACATTAAAACCGAACCGAAATCATTTGGCAATAACGCAAACCACTCCCCCCTCCTTTGCCCCGAAGATAGAGACGGTCCTATCGGCTGCTTATGGTTTCAGATCCGGCCAGATGTGAATAATGTAAAATCAATTCACGACGGGCCGGGCCTCCTGTTCCACGGCCGATTAGAATTTCCACGGAGGGTTCAGAACCGCGGACCGTAAATCTGATTGTTGTATCCACGCAGCCGTTCAATCATGGTGACGGGTGTGGGGCCGCGCGCTCGCAACGCCCCGGTGTGTGCTGTCATGCAGATCGCAAATAATCCGGAGATTAATGTTTAAACTCTGATATATAACGTGGGAAGAAGAAAAAAAGAAAGAAAGATTTTGAGCGACTTTATTTTCTGTAGGAAGGGAATAAGGGATATATGATAACTGAAAGTAACAAGTAAACTGGCAAGTTCAATTCAGTAACATCTCCAAGGTCTGCCGGTGCGCTGCGGCAGTCGAGGAAAAAAGGTGCGTTCCTGGCCGACGCTGATTACTGCTGTGTTCCCAGGCATGCAAGGGGTAACGGTGTTGTTGGGTGTAGACCGGAGGAGTTATCGGTGAACAAACTCCGCGCCTCCGATTTCTCTTGCAGATTAGAGCCCCTTAGAGGCTATCGGAACCCATCTCGAGCCGTGTTTGGCGGCGCTGATCGTCTGCGCGGCTACTTCCTTGTTATCAACACGTCCCTCCATCTTTTATAATGGGAGGGAGAAGTAAATTTGATCCAGAGGAAGCACAGGCGGCAAGCATAAGACGTTGGGGATTTACTTTGGAACTGTTTGCATCCACGAGGCACATTTGTTATTTGAATGACCTTGGATTTGCTTGCTAGCATGAAGTCAGTTTAAACCTTCCGGCAGAAATGAGCATTCACCTGTTCGCACGGCAAACTTTACTAAAGGTTATTCGAGTCTAAAAAGACTTTTTAAGCAGACTTATTCTACATCCTTTTATTCTGGCATGCTATGGGCTTTTTTTTTACAAATATATTTCGCATTAATAAATACAGTAACCGTGAGAAAGTGAATGCATTTTGAAATATCTGCTTTTCCGTTTAAGCAGGTAATTCTAATGTTCCCTTTCATTTCACAATAATCTGCTTACAGAGAAATCAATAAGACTCTACAATTTAAAGCAGTAGTTTTTTCTCTCCATGGTATAAAACAACATAGGACCTCTCTTTCTCCTTTATACCATTAACCTCTGTCCCCTCATATTAGAACTAACATAGAACACTCTCCTCTACGCCATAAGCTTCTTTTTCCTCATCTTAGAGCCAACGTAGAGCCCCTTTCTTCTCTCTACCATTAACTTCTTTCCATTCATATTAGAGCCAACATAGAATTTATCTCTCCATTATACCATCATCTTTCCTCTCAACGTCATTCTCTGTTCTACCATCAACTTCCTTCCCCTTACCTTAGAGATATCATACATCGTATTCCTCTTCCCTACCATCAACTTTTCCCCTCACCTTTGAGGCCATTTCTCCTCAATACCACCCACTTCTTTCCCCTCACCTTACAGCCACCTTAAATTCCCTCTTTCCCTCCTCCTTTCGCCTCCTCCCACACACACACAGAGGGCAACGGAGCAGCCTGATAGCCTCGCCACAACCGCACAAAGACGCATGCAGGCGCCGGCTCCCCTCCCGCTCCTGTTCATAAATATTTCCTCTCAAACACAGGACGACATCCCCTCACAGGTTGGTGGTGGGCCGAGGGGATCGTGAACGCTTTCCCCTCGGTTGGCTGGCCGAGGGGAGGAGTGATAATAGAGGTATAGTCTACCTTGGTGTTCATAATTGGAATTTAGTCAGTTGTAAACTCTATTGAAGAGAATTTAGCCTGTAATGAGAACGGGGAGGATAATAGGCGGAGAGCTGTTGATGAAGTCGACAGTATTGCCTGTTATGGATTGGTTTAATGCTGACCCCCTTTTCTGTGTGTATCTGTGTGCGTGCGAGTGCGTGAGTGCACCTGCTGCGTATTTTCTTGCGTGCTATTGGTCATTCATGCATTTGTTTTCTTTCTCTTTGTTTTCGTCTCTTTTACTTTGACGTTATGTTTGAGGGAAAGGGGAAGTGACACGAGATACTGAGCAAAAGAGAACTTCCACTATTTCGAAAGATTCCAATAACATGCACCTTCTTAATAATGAACATTATACTAAAACCATAAGCCTAGAAACTCGTTACATTACTGCATAATTATCAACACGAATAATCGATAGAAAAATAAATAATTCAGCATCCGATAAAGAAAATCTCCCCTATATTGTGCTACCTACGATATTCACAGACTCCCCAAAAATATATATAAAAAAGTAAAAGGAGGTAGCTCATCTTACCCAGGGGAACGGTCACAGGGAAGGGGAGACAAGGCCCCTGTGGTGCAGAGGGACACAGGCCGGGAAGGAGAAGAGGTATATCTTCTGGCGACACCCAGGACACTAAGATGGGGGGAGGGGGGAGGCGCGAAGGGGGAGAACGGGTCGGATGGAGGCGCGAGAAAGTGAGTGAATCTGTGTGAGGGGAGAGAGGGGAAGAGGGAGAGGAATAGAGGGAAAGAGAGAGAGGGAGAGAGAGAGAGAGAGAGAGAGAGAGAGAGAGAGAGAGAGAGAGAGAGAGAGAGAGAGAGAGAGAGAGAGAGAGAGAGAGAGAGAGATCTACACAAAACCATAAACCATTGATATAAAAAATAAGTTGAATACGAGGGAAAATATTTGATAGGATGATAAGCGAGTGTGAAGATAAATAGGAAAGCGAGAGAGATCCAAACAAATAGAAGGAAGAGAAAAAAAATGATAAGAAGGAAGACAAAGAGCAGGGAGAGGGAGAGGAAAGGAAAATGATGGGGAAGAGAAGCGGGCAGACAGACCCTAAATACAGAACAAAGAAGGACGTGAAAAGAATAAGTATATGAGAAAAAAAAGAAAAGAAAAAAAAACGATAACAAAGACCTAGAAACAAAATACAACAAAACTGCTGGAAAGAGACGATGCAAAAAAATAATAATAAATAAATAAAAAAAATAGATAAATAAATAAAACGAAATTATGCAAAACAAAATTCAGCTAAACAAATTAAACAAACACACAACACAGAAATAAAATGCGATAGATATTTTACGAATAGGACAAACTAAACCAGGAAATCAAGGACGAAATGCAGAAGGAAAGCGATAGAGAAAAAGAACAAGAAACGGTACATTGAAAGCAGAGGAGGCTGGAGGCCGGGAGGAGTAATAAAGACACATCCCCTCGAGGAAGGGGAGTCTGAGGGGAGAGGGGAAGGGAGAGGAGTGGGAAGAGGGGCGACAGAGCGAGAGAGAGAAGGGGGAGACAAAGTGAGAGATGGAGAGGGAGAAGGGGAGACAAAGTGAGAGATGGAGAGGGAAGAGGGGAAGGGAGAGGAATGAGAAGAGAGGAGACAAAGTGAGGGATGAAGAGGGAGGAGGGGAGGGAGAGGAGTGGGAAGATGGGCGACAAAGTGTGAGATGGAGAGGAAGAAGGGGAGACAAAGTGAGAGATGGAGGAGGAGGAGAAGTATGAGAGAAAAAATACGGATGAGAGGTGAGTGCAGAGGGTAGAAAGGGGAGAAAAAGAAAGAGTGAAAAAAGAAAGGATCAGAAAGACAAAAATAAAAAAAAAGTAAACACACGGCGAATTAAGAGAACGTAAACTCAAATACGAGAAAGAGGAATTGGAAAAAAACGAGTCATGACAACAACAACAAAAATATCTTTATGCATGAATACTGCATTATGTAAATCCGCGTCCCATCAGCATTTCATCACGCTGCGACGCTTTAACAAAGGGCATTTAGCAATTTTGAGGGCGGTGGGCATGCAACCAGTGCGTGCTCGTATTATGCATTCAACTTTACGTGTTGCAAGTTTACCTACGAATAAATCCTTATTATATTTCATAACGAACTGGATGTACTTCGTCTGTTGAACTTTGAACTTTATGAATAATGTCGCATCTTACAAATACAGCAAATGCATTTCACAGCGCAACAAAGGAAGTTCTTTTTTGACGCACAGGGACTTTATGGTAGCAAGTTTACCTACTAAATAAATCCTTATTATATTATATAACGAATTGGATATTTATAAGTCTTTTCAGCTACTCCGTCTGCTCAACTTTGAACTTCATGAATAATGTCGCATATTAGAAATACAAGGGAAGTTCTTTTTTTGACGTACAGAAACTTTAGCTAATATTCTTCAAGAAATTGCCCCGGGCTGTATATTTTGCAACGAAGCGGTATCAAGCTTTACATCCAACTAATGGTAAAATACAGCGTTTGAGATCGCCAAGCCCGGTCCGAGAGGGAGAGGAACACTATAGCAGCGCCTATGTTGCTGTGGTAGTATAGTGATGGTGTCGTTTAGTGATGATGTAGTATAGAAATGGTGAGGTATGGTGTTGGTGTAATATAGCGATGGTGTAGTATAGTGATGATGTAGTACAGTGGTGGTGTAGTATAGTGAGGTGCAGTGCTGGGATGGTGTAGTATATCGAAGGCGTAGTAATGTGATGTAGTATAGTGATAGGATAGCATACCAATGGTGCTTCGGTCTCTGAGTCTGGTTTCTCGTTTGGTTGAATTCCTTTCTTGAATGGTTCGTTCCGGGTTGGTAGGTATATAAAGGAAAGAGAAGAGGAGAGAGAGAGAGAGAGAGAGAGAGAGAGAGAGAGAGAGAGAGAGAGAGAGAGAGAGAGAGAGAGAGGAGAGAGAGAGAGAGAGAGGAGAGAGAGAGAGAGAGAGAAGAGAGAGAGAGAGAGAGAGAGAGAGAGAGAGAGAGAGAGAGAGAGAGAGAGAGAGAGAGATGAACAGAGGCAGACTGTGACTTGGAAAATGCTCGTCGGGAATTCTGTGAAACTGACTGAATTAACAGACACCCAATTCATCAGCTGTCTCATACACTCTGCTGACTTTATAGCTTTTCTGGAACTAAAACTTTTAAAGCTTTTTTCCCCTTCCTTTTGCCTTTTTTAAGAGATTGGCAGCTTAAGTGCCTTTATCGTGTGCGTGAACCAGGAAGTGTGTGCGCAGCCAATGATAAAGTTGGGCGGTGTTCAAAAATATATTTTTTTAACAGTTAAGTGGAGAATGTATGATTTATGCGCGCACAGAAATGCGCATGTGTGTGTGTGTGTGTGTGTGTGTGTGTGTGTGTGTGTGTGTGTGTGTGTGTGTGTGTGTGTGTGTGTGTGTTGTGTTTGTGTGTGTATGTTTGTTGTGTATTGTGTGTGTGTGTGTGTGTGTGTGTGTGTGTGTGTGTGTGTGTGTGTGTGTGTGTGTGTGTGTGTGTGTGTGTGTGTGGTGCGTGTGTTTATGCAGATTATACACAGAGACAAAGAAATACATACAGAAAGTTGAATCCCATTAACAGATTCCACTCCACCTCCCTGGGCGACTGAGGTGCCCCCCGCATAAAACTCTCCATAACACATGCACTCCGCATGGGGCTGCCGCTACCAGCAAGAACTATGCAGAAAAAAGACCACCGCCTTGCAACAGCATTTGTGGCATTCAAACCCTTTTCTTGGTCCATGAAATCGGCTTCCAACTTTATAGATCATATGGACTCGGGCGAGGTTGGAACATGTTATTGGCTAACTGTCAGAAGTGGAAGTGACAGGGTACAGTTAATGACAGCGGGAGGGCGTGGCTTGGCCTTCTCGCTCTCTCCCCTGGAAAGCTAAAAGGTCGAATTCCATGCAAGCTTAACACCCGTTGTCTTTGATATTAACTTCGACACCCAAATAGAAATTAAGAAAGAAAAAAAAGAAAGAAAGAAAAAAAGACAAATAAATAAAATGCGCAGAAAATATAAACGAACACAAGATCGATTAAGAAACACGACTTCCTGGCCGGGTAATTCGCCTCATCCGAACACAGTTGTTAGAAATTAATGTCCTTTCCCGGAGCGACAAAGAGCAGTAGGCTTAATACGAAAGCCATAAATTATCAGGGCGTCAGACTACAATCATTTCCACGTCTCCTTTTGCCTCTTCCACGCACGCTGGCAATAGAACTGAGACCTTTTTTTATTTCCCTTTCCTCTCTCTCTCTCTCTCTCTCTCTCTCTCTCTCTCTCTCTCTCTCTCTCTCTCTCTCTCTCTCTCTCTCTCTCTCTCTCTCTCTCCTTGAAGCCTTTGTCTTTGGGAAAAGGGAGACTTTGGTCTGTTGAATAACCTAATAGCATGTATTGAGTACATGGGACTGTCAACTTTAGGATATTGCTAGAAAGAGGGAAAGGATTATATCCGTGGTATAATGGCCGGGGTTATTGGCCAGGGAAACAATGATCAGTTGCAGTCAGAGAAAGAGAGAGGGTGGAGGAAGAGAGAAAGAGGGAGAGAGAGAGAGAGAGAGAGAGAGAGAGAGAGAGAGAGAGAGAGAGAGAGAGAGAGAGAGAGAGAGAGAGAGAGAGAGAGAGAGAGAGAGAGAGAGAGAGAGAGAGAGAGAGAGAGAGTAAGAGATGGGCAGACAAACAAACAAACAGATAAATATACAAACAGACTAACTGACAACCAGATAGACACACACACACACATACACACACACACAAACTCACAGAAAGACACACACACACAT
>NC_051394.1:41297478-41307478 GCF_015228065.2 Penaeus monodon
CGCAAGCATTTAGGTGCCTCAAGCGTGCCAGCCTCACAGACGAAATGTTTGTGACCAGATTTTTTTGTTTTCCTTGCACTGTTTTCTTTCTCTTTTTATTAGGATGGCGGGGGGGGTGGCTTTTATTGTCTTTTTTCTTTCTCTCCTTCTTTCTTCTGTTTTTTTTTTCTTTGTCTTTCTTTTTTTTAGTTTTTCTGGTATTTTCTTTTTTTTTCTTTTTTCTTCTCTTTCTTTCTTTTATTTCCGTTTTTCTTTCTTTCTTAAGTTCTTCTGTCTTTTTCCTTTATCTATTATTATTATTTTATTATTTTCCTTCTTTCTTCTGTTATCATTTCCCTTATTTTTTCTGTTTTATTATTGTCTTTTTCTTTTTTATTACCTCTTTGTCTTTTCTTATTCTTTCTTTCTTTGTGTGTTTTTTTATTTATTCTTTTATTGTCTATTTCCTTCATTCTTTCTTTCTTCTATTACGGATTTTTTTTTCTCTATACTTTTATTGTCTTTTCTTTCTTTATTATTTCATTATTTTCTTTCCTTTCTTTCTTTCTTCCGGAGTCTTGCATGCTTCTCATTGGTAAGATAATTCAGTGATTTATGTGAATGTCATTATGTGATGGTTATTCATATAATCATTCATATTTAACTAAAAATGTATAAATACTATCATCTTTCGTTGGTCATGCCAGGTGAAAATGTGGAATGGGGAAAGCGGGGGTGGAGTTGCAATATACATATTTAATGCTGAAATAGTAAACGCTTGCACACTTTTCTCCTATTTTTTCATGTTTTGTTAATGGAGAATTATGTAACTTTTACATGAAAAAATGTATTCCACATGATGATGTGGGGTTGGGGGGAGGGGGAGGGGGGTAGAGCATCGTTGTCGTTGTGAATGTATGAATAAAATTGATACAGACATCCTTAATACACACACACACACACACACACACACACACACACACACACACACACACACACACACACACACACACACACACACACACACAAAACAACCCCCCCCCCAACACGCACGCTCACCCCCTCCCACACACACACTTCACGCTTCCCTTCACACACACCACGGCTCACACTTCTCAGTACTGACACTCCAGGCACAAACCCCGTTTCTCCGTAACATAAAACCCGGTTCGGATGCGCTGGGCGAGAGAAGGTTGCGTAATACTTCAAGAGGCTAGGAAGTCATCAGTCGCTCCAAGTAAAATGGGAAGTCAAGGGGAAATGTAAGTGCTCTGGGTAAGAGTGGGAAGGGAGAAGGGGAGAGGGAGAGGGAGAGGGAGAGGGAGAGGGAGAGGGAGAGGGAGAGGGAGAGGGAGAGGGAGAGGGAGAGGGAGGGGTGAGGAGGCGAGGGAAGAGAGAGGGAGAATTACCTAATTTTGTATCAATAAAGTTCTAATTGCACTGTTGATCATATTAGAAATACAGCAATTCAGTAATGTCGTGGTATTTTTCATTATAAACAGTTTAGCATATTCAAACATATTGGACAAAGACGCAATCATTATTCCAAAGACTATGTTGCCAATAGAGAATTTACTGGACAGAAAACTACAAATTCGAAGATTATACGAAAAGCACACTTCGTTCTCGCGCTGATGGCTTACTAGGCATAAAGTGGCACCTACTCTTGGCATCGCGGTTCAGCTACGTAGTGTGGTTCTTACTTTCGTTAGACTTTTTATCTTTATTTCATAACATGTACTATCTGCACTTGAATCAAAACAATGTAGGGAGATATTTGTGTAACCACTTCATTCATTTTCGTTTTCAATCAACCTCGGTGGCGGTAAGCTGTGCTAAAAATAGATCAGATTTCCCAAATAATAGAAGCCTTCGTGTTACGTTCGTGTTAGCGACAAGCCCCCTTCCTCCCTTCCTCTCTACCTCGCTGTCTCCCTTTCTCCCTTCCTCTCTCCCTGTCTCCCTTCTTCTATCCCTCCCTGTCTCCCTTCCTCCCTCCCTCCCTACCTCTCTAACCCATCGTCCTCCTTCCCTCTCGGCCACTGACAACCCCTGGCGCAGCGTCAACAAAGGCACGCGTGACATTCTAGACATGTATCATTCATACCCTTATGACTGTATCCGGCACGAGCAGTCTGGCGGGTTGAGTGCGGGCTGGGCTTGCTCTGTGTTGTTCCTCTAAGGCGTCAAGAAGGAGACGCGTTATGTTGTCTTTGTGAATTTTTGGATTGTGGGGAATTTTTCTGGTTTCGGATTTTTTTTTTTTTTTTTTTCAAAGGGGAGGGGGTGAGGGTTAAACATTAGGGTTGATGTGTGAGGACTAATTATGCATGCCTTGTCAGTGTTTAAGTAGTCTGTCTATCCGTCTGTCTGTCTGTCTGGTTGACTGCCTCTCTCTCTCTCTCTCTCTCTCTCTCTCTCTCTCTCTCTCTCTCTCTCTCTCTCTCTCTCTCTCTCTCTCTCTCTCTCTCTCTCTCTCTCTCTCTCTCTCTTGTCGTGTGTGTGTGTGTGTGTGTGTGTGTGTGTGTGTGTGTGTGTGTGTGTGTGTGTGTGTGTGTGTGTGTGTGTGTGTAGGTCACACACACACACACACTGGTATTTCATTACCATTACCATTTAAAATCACAAGGTCGACACAAAACGAAGAAATATGCTAATAAGAGAGAATGCTTTCACCAAAGCCAACATATTCTCAAAAATTCCTTCGCTGCACACATACACACACTTGCTTTTACGAGATTATTTCGCACACTCGCTTCCCTCGCAAGTTTTCCACCTTTTTCCGTCTTCATTGTCCAACTTATTCCATCGAGCTCCATGCTTCCGTCTATCTCCATGGTCCTCGTTTCCCCTCGAGTTCTTCCCCTTTCGTCTTTTCGTGTGTGTGTTTTTTTCGTTTACGCCTTTCCCCATGTGTCCATCACGTTGAGACTTTCCCCTTGCGTCCCTTCCTTTGCCTCTTTCCTCTCATGGCTTCCCCTCACGTCCTTCTCTTTGCCTCTTTCCCCTCATGCCCTTCCCTTCCTTTTGCTTCTTTCCCCTCGTAGCTTTGCCCATGCCCTTCCTTTCTCGCCTTCTCCTTCGCGTCCTACCCTTCTCGCCCTTACCCTCGCGTCCATCCCTTCGCCACTTTCCCCTCTCCCACTTATCCTTTTCTCGCATCCTTCTCTTTGCCGCTTTACCCTCACATTTCCTATGTCCTTCCCATCTCGGCCTTCCCCTCGCGTCTTTCCCCTCACGTTCTTCCTCTCGCGTCCTTCCCTTCGCCACTTTCCCGACGTGTCCTTGCCCTTCCGTCCTTCCTCTCGCCACTTTCCCCTCGCGTCCTTCCCCTCGCCCTGCTGACTTTTAAGACCTTTCTTTGGTCCCCTTATCCTTCCCAGTTCGGCTCTCATAAATTCTCCTCACTCACGCTTGGCTTATTAGCATTCTCTCTGGGTTAGCAAAATGGCTCTCATCAGCTGCTCGCCGGCGAACGTCAATGAGGAATCTCGCTCTTATGAGTCTTATCTACCCTCCTGCGTCTCTCTCCTCATCCCCGTGGCTGGCTCTCAATGCAGGGACCACGTGCTTTTATTTCACACTTATCTAGAGCGCTATAGGATAAAAACAGGGTTCAGTTCGAAGTCCCTCATGCTCTAAAGGGGCATCTGGGGCGTTGCTCGGATGCTGCGTCCACGTGTGTCGGTTCTCTCGCCTTCGAGCTCACCGAGAGAGTGCCTGGATCAGCGGCGGATCACTGAGGAAGCCTTTGTGTTGGTTCGCTCTCGGTTTAGGACATGATACTTGAGTGCTGCTAGTCGAGGCCATAACAAGGGCAATATATCAAGACGTTCACCACACACACACACACACACACACACACGCATATATATATATATATATATATATATATATATATATATATATAATATATATATATATATATATATATATTATATATACATATATATAATATATATATATATATATATATATATATATATATATATATATGTATGTATGTATGTATATATAAAGGATGACAATGAAAACCAGCACTACTTTCCCAGGGTCGTAGAAGTCCTCCTCCTATTTTTATTTCCCCCTTTTTCCTTTGTTACATTTCCCCTCTTAATCACCACTTTTCGTTACCTTTGTCGTCCTTTCCTTTCCTGCCCTCTCTCTCTCGTCCTCCCCCTCGTCCTCCCTTTCTCTCTCCTCCTCCTCCTCCTCCTCCTCCTCCTCCTCCTCCTCCTCCTCCTCCTCCTCCTCCTCCTCTTCCTCCTCCTCCTCCTCCTCCTCTTCCTAATGTCCATCAACATTCTCGTTACTTATGCGTCAAAACATTTATTTTAACCCAAATACAACATTCCTCTGGGACGAGAGGGATCTCAGACTTAGACCCACATTTTTACCGTCAGTTGCATACATGTCCAATTTGAATTACATTTTCATGCATATGTCTGTGCATATCTTACGCTTTCTCTTCCATTTTCGTGTTCTTTACCTGTTTCTTTGTTCTTTTTGCATGTTATGTGACTCTCTTTCTCTTCCTCTCAGTATCTATCTATCTATCTACCTATCTATCTACTTATCCATCTATCTTTGTATATAGCGATCTCTCTTTCTCTTTCTCTCTCTCTCTCTCTCTCTCTCTCTCTCTCTCTCTCTCTCTATCTTTCTATCTATCTATCTATCTATCTATCTATCTCTATGTCTTTATCTATCCATCTATCTCTTTCTTCCTAAGTCTTCCTCTTCCCTTTCTACCCCATTCTTCCCTCCCTCTTCGCCGCCCTTCCCTGTACCAGCTCGCTTCCTCCCGCCCGCCGCCAGTACCATCAGCCGTCCCTACCACCCTTAAACTTTCCCATCCATCCTTTTTTCTCAACCAATTTCCTCCTACCCGCCCTTCCTTCTCCCTCTCCTCCTCCCCTTGCTCCTTCCCACCACAGCCGCCTTCCGCCTCCATCTTTCCCCTCACTCACTTCCACAACCTCACGTTACATCTTACCACGGGGTCCCCTCGCCTCCCCTGAGACTCCCGCCAGCGTGCAATATACGTGAACAATGGCTTACAATAAGATAATTTCGAAGCGAGGGAAAAGGGCGAGGGAGAGGGACGAGCGAGGGGTGAGAGAGGGGACATCTGAGGCAGCGGTGAGGGATGCCGAGGGGTTTTACAGGCTTCTGGTTCCGCCAAGTGAGGGGAAAGAGGGAAAAAAGACATCAAGGGTGAAGCAGACTCGTCAAAGGAGTAGGGAGGTTAGCGTGCCTCGCTCCCTGTTGAGAGAGTTCTTTTTTTCCTCTTCCTTCTTCTTTCTTTCTTTCCTTCTTTCTTTTTCTCTCCCTCTCTCCATCGGCTTTGTTTGCTGTGAGGAAATAGGTTCATCTTATCTCCGGTTCAAATCTCGGTTGGTCTCCCCTCTTCCTCAGTCTGAGTAAAGGAGATAGAAAACGACGTTCTATTTGCTTACATGAAAAGATGATCCAATAAGGAAAAAAAAGACACTCCTATTCCATTTAGTCATATTTGTCTACGTCTGCAACATCCAGACCCTACCTTTGCGCGAGGGTTGCACGCCAGCCTTCCGACGTCGGCGTGCTTTGTTCTGAGAAGTTAAGGGGATTGAAATGCATAAAAAATCATAGAAACATAGAACACACGTTCACACCTAGACACACACTTGAAGTCTAATGCTTACACATACCGGTACATATTAACACAAAATCAAATGTTCAAACAAACAAACAGACACAAACAAACACAAATATATAAAATCAAACAAAATCAAACACACACACACACCACACACACACACACACACACACACACACACACACACACACACACAACCCTCCCCCGCCCCCCTTCTCACGGACACGGTCAGAGTAGTCCAGCCATAGGGAGGCGATGGAGGGGGGTGAAGGAGGGGGACAGGAGGGGAAAGATGGGAGGGGGGGGCATGGAAGAGGGGGACGGGGAGGGAAAGATGGGCGGGGAGAGACATAAGGGGGACGGAGGGAGATGGGAAGGGGGAAAGAGGGGCGGGGGGAGGGGGAACAGGATTGGCAGCGTATTCATATTCCGATTTGACGTCTCGGGCTCGGTGGGGGCCGGCGGCCTGGCGGCAGGCGACAAGGACGGCTGCCGCGAATGAGCCTTAACGAGGGAGTTACCATCACAATACTCGCGGCGCTGCGTCACCCGACCCTTTGGAATGGGGGCGGGGGGTGGGGGAAGAGGAGCTATGGGGGGAGAGGAGGAAGAGGGGTAATGGGGGGATGAGGGAAGAGGGGTAATGGGGGGATGAGGGGAAGAATGGTAATGGGGGATAGGGGTAATGGGGGGAGAGGGAGAAGAGTGGTAATGGGATGGGGAAGGGGTAATGGGGGAAGGGGAAAAGTGGGAGAGCGAGAGTGCTGGGACGAGAGGGGTGAGAGGGAGACTGTTGGGGGTAGAGTGGAGGAGAGGGAAATGTAAAGTAGAGAGGTAACGGCAGATAAGGTAGCCAAAGGAAAAATATGATTGGGAGGGAAAACAGAAAGGGACAATGGGGGAGAGGGAGAATGGGGGTAGAGGGGAGATAAGGTAAGAGATGGAGAATGGGAGGGGGCAGAGAGCTGATGGGGGGAAACGAGGGGACCGTCAGACGTGGGGGTTCATCGAGTGGGTAAAGGTGGGGGGGGAGGGGGAAGTGAAAGGAGGGGTTGGTAAGAGTGGGGGGGGGGGGTTAACTGGGGTTCCAGAGGGAAGGGGAGAAGTGAGGTAAGGGGGGGGGGGGGCAAAGATAACAGCGGGAGGGAAGGGAAAAGAGGGGAGAGAGCGCAGGGGGAGAAATAATGGCGTCTCATGAGTAGGTAACAAGGATGAATGAAGTGATTATGAATGAGACTCATGGAAAGGGGGTTTCTTTTTCATCTATCTGTCTATGCATTTATCTCTCTATCTGCCTAGATATCTATTATCTATCTGTCTGTCTGTCTATCTATCTATATATCTATCCATCTGTGTATTTATCTATCTATATTTGTTATCTTTATCCTTAGTATATCTATTATATATATTGATATATAATATATATATAAAATAAATTTTATAAATATATATATATATATATTAATATTATATTATATATATTAATATATAATATATATATAATAAAATATATGTATATATATATATATATATATATATATATATATTATATATATATATATTATACATATATATATATATATATATATATATATATATATATATATATTAAATGCATGTATGTATGGTATATAAAGCAGCGTTATCTGTACGAAGATAGTTGTTTATATGGCGACAGGAAATGGGCAAAAGACATAACCCAAACCGCGGGGTAATCGTCCATGGGGAGAGAGAGCTAATGGTATTCAATAGAAGCTGAATAAGCGGAGATAATGGATAAGAGGAAAAAGGAGAAAGAATGAGAGAGAGGGAGAGAAAAATAGTGAGAGAGAGAGAGAGAGAGAGAGAGAAAGATAGATAGATAGACAGATAGATAGATAGATAGATAGATAGATAGATAGATAGATAGAGAAAGAGAGAGATAGAGAGAGAGAGAGAGAGGGGGGGGGGAGGGAGAGAGAGAGAGAGAGAGAGAGAGAGAGAGAGAGAGAGAGAGAGAGAGAGAGAGAGAGAGAGAGAGAGACAAACAGACAAACAAGCAAACAAACAGACATAAGAACAGATAGACAAACGTAGTCATGCGTACCTACATACACACATACACATATCTACATACGTACATACGTACAGACAACCAGACAGACAAACAGACAGACAAACAGACAGACAAACAGACAGCCAGACAAGCAGCGTCAGAGGACCAACGGCATTAGCGAGGAGGACGAGGAAAAGCGTTAAGGCGACGGAGGAAAACTAACTTGGAGATCCACAGCAACGCGGAGGAAAGTCGAGAGGACCAAACGGCAGGCGGAAAGAGAGAAGGAAAGAAAGGGGAACCGGAGAAAAAGAGGAGGAAAGAAGGTGGGAATCAACAAATGGTGATAGGAGAAGGGGTCGGGCCAGAATAGGGGGGGAGTGGGGGGAGGGTGGGGAGAGGGAGAGGAAGGGGGGAGGGTTGGTAGGAAAAGGAAGGGAAAAAGGGGGGATGAACGGGCGGCAGGGAAGGGAAGAGGGGCAGGTCGGGTAAAAAGGGAGCGAGAGAGGGGGGGGGGGGCGGAAGGGATGCCTGGAGGAGGTTGCTGTGAAAGAGGTTCGTGGAAAAAAGAAAAAGAAAAAAGAATTATGCAAGCACGGAAGGAGAACAGGATAAGATTGGCGAAAGGAAAAATAAGAACAAAGAAAATGGTTATATAGAAAAATATCCGTTATAAAAAAAAATAAATAAATAAATAAAAAAAAACAGTTGCGAAAGGGGTCGCAGGGGGGGGGAGGGATATGGAAAAGTAAGAAAGGTAGAATAAGAGAGACTTTCAAGACTAATAAGAGGATACTAAAAGGTTGGAAAAGGAGAATATAAGAGACAAGGGAGGAGAGGAAGAATCGGAAAAGGAAGGGGAGTGAGAGTGAATGGGAGAAAGGAATAGAGGAGAATAAAAAGGAGACGGGAATAAGGGAAAGTGAAGAGGAGAGAAGAGAGAGAGGGGCGGAGAACGGATGGGAGATGAGAGAGAAGAGTAAAGAACAACAGCGCTGAAGGGGGGACGGTGTCACCCGAGCCGGCAAAGAAATAAGGAGGGTTCCTGTGTTGGGCGGAACGGGACCCCGCAGGGAGAAGAGGAGGGACTAAATTAATAGGGAAGGAGAGGAACGGACGCACGGAGGGAGGGAGGGAGGGAGGGATAAGAGGGGAGGGTGGAAAGGGAGGAAGAGAGGGAGGGATAAGAGGGGAGGGTGGAAAGGGGATGGAGGGAGGGAGGGATAAGAGGGGAGGGTGGAAATGGACGGAGGGAAGGAGGAAAGGAGAGGGTGGAAAGGAGGGAGGGA
This sequence comes from Penaeus monodon, assembly GCF_015228065.2. Lineage (NCBI taxonomy): Eukaryota > Metazoa > Arthropoda > Malacostraca > Decapoda > Penaeidae > Penaeus > Penaeus monodon. The sequence goes on from NC_051394.1 coordinate 41,306,423, forward strand.
GGGAGGGAAAGGGAGGGTGGGAGGAGAGAAAAGGAGGGAGAGGGAGGAATAAAAGAGAAGGCGGACGGACGGAGGGAGGGAGGGAGGCAAGGGTAAGAGGGGAGAGTGGAGAGGGACGGAGGGAGGGAGGGAAGGGGAGGGTGCATAGGGACGGAGGGAGGGAGGAATAAGAGAGGGAAATGGAAAAAAGACGGAAGAAGGAAGGGAGGGATGAGAGGAAAGACTGGGAAAGTAACGGACGGCAGAAGAGAGTGAAAATGTGAAGGGAAAACGTGAAGAGGAGGGGAGGAGGAATGGATAAGAGGAAAAGAGAGGAAGAAGCAGCTAGAAAAGATAGAGAGGAAGAGATTGATGAGCGAAGAAGACTAAGAGAAGAGGGAGAGGGGAAAGCGAGTGTAGTAGGGCAGGAGAAGGTGAGGATTGGTGTATTGGCGAAGAGGGAGAAAGAGATAAAAAGGAATTAAGGCGCAAAGCGGGATCGAAGCCGGAAGCGAGAGGATAGTGGCAGATAAGCAAGGATAAAAGGAGAGTGAGAGAGGGGGAGAAAAGAGTCACTGGGGGAGAATGATGACGACGTGAGTAAAAAAAACGGTAGTAAACAGAGAGAGAGAGAGAGAGAGAGAGAGAGAGAGAGAGAGAGAGAGAGAGAGAGAGAGACAGACAGACAGACAGACAGACAGACAGACAGACAGACAGACAGACAGACAGACAGACAGACAGACAGACAGACAGAGACAGAGAGAAAGACAGAGGAAAAGAGAGAGAGAGAGAGAATGAAAGAGAGAGAGAGAGAAATGATGAAAGAACGAATAACATAGCCAACAAACAACAACAAACAAACCACAAACACACCGACAAGGGCAAAAACAGCAGCCAAATAAAGAACACGGAATCCATTAACACAAGAGACGAGACGGGACGAGACGAGAGGGAAGACATGGAAGCAGAAAAAGAAAAAGAAGAAGAAAAAAAGAAGAAGAAAAAGCAGTCTTGAAGAAGCGAGAAAAGGGAAGAAAGGTTAGGAGGTGCCAGGCGATGTATGGTGAGGGGGGGAGG
>NC_051394.1:41317478-41319978 GCF_015228065.2 Penaeus monodon
TATTATCATTATCTTTATCATTATTATTATAATTTTTATTATAATGATGATGGTGATGATGATGATAATGCTAGTAATAACAGTAATAACAACGCTGCTGATACCAACGATAACATAACAAGCATTAATTTCCACGACAAAGCGATAGCAGGAACAAAAGTCGTATCTCAAGCGAGCAAGCCCAAGAAGGGAAGACGACCTCCTCAAAGAAAACAATAGACCTCGAATGATATAGGCAAAGGTCCTTTTTTTCGTGGAAGGAAAAAGCCCGTTGCATTCTGTTGACTGGTCCTGCTCTCGTGTGATCAAGGGCTCGGCGTACAAAATGAGTCAATAGGTGTACGAACCGGGGGATTAAGGGATCAAGGCTTTGATCGACCCGCTGGCGCGGGTTTGGAGATGAGGGAGAGGGGAGAAGTGGGAGAGAGGAAATAAGGGAAGAGGGAGGTGGGGGAAGGATAAGGGAAGAGGGAGTTGGGGGAAGGATAAGGGAAGAGGGAGGTGGAGGAAGGAATAAGGGAAGAGGGATAGGGGGGGAGAATAAGAGATGGGGGAAGAATAAAGGGAAAAAGGAAATGGGGGAAGGTGAAGAATAGAGAAAAATGAAGGAAGGGGAGTGAAAAAGGAATGAGAGGAAAGAGAGAAGGAACGAGGAGAATGAGGGAAGGGTAAGAATGGAAAAGGAAGAGGATAGAGAGAGGGAGGAAAGTAGATGGCGAGGAGGATAGTTGGGACAGAAACAGTTAAAAAGATGAAGAGAGAGGAAGAAGGGAAAAGAAAAGAAAAGGAAGAAGGGAGGAGAAAAGGGACAGGAGGGAGGAGAGAGAGAAAAGAATAGAGGTAATAAAGGAGCAAAGGGAAGCTGAAGAGGAAAATCGCCTTATGCGAAGGGTGCACAGAGAAGACAATAAATCGTTGTGTGAAATAGCTTAGGAAGGCAGGAAGACGGCGCTCAGGAGGGAAAAGATCCGACGTGGCGGAGGAAGAAAGGAAGAGGAAGATTCACACAAGGAAATGACGGCGAAGGAGAGGCACAGACAGGGAGCGAAAGAAATGTGGAAAAGGATAAACGGAAGAGAGCAAAATTGGAAAAAACGGCGAGGGATCCATACAAGAGAGAGACAAAAAATATTAATGGAAGAAGAAAGAGGGTAAGATATATATATATATATATATATATATATATATATATATATATATATATATATATAAGAAGAGAAAAAGAGAGAGGAGAGAGGAGAGAGAGAGAGAGAGAGAGAGAGAGAGAGAGAGAGAAGAGAGAGACGAGAGAGAGAGACGAGAGAGAGAGAGAGAGAGAAGAGAAGAGAGAGAGACAACAGAAGCACAGGAAGATCGAGAAAAAGATTGAAGAAACGCGAAGAAGACAGAGACAGAGAGAAAAGTGAAAAAGAGAAAGAGAGAGAGATCAGAGAGAGAGATTGAACGAGAGAGAGGAGAGAGAGATAAAGGAAGAGAGAGAGAGAGAGAGAGAGAGAGAGAAAGAGAGAGAGAGAGAGCAGTATCAATAGCACCGGACGGCTGTTGTAAGTCTGTAGAGGGCAAAGGTGGGGTACCTGGGCGGCTGGGAAAGGCCCTTGGCGAGGGTGAAGACAGACTATAGAGAATGGATAAAGGTGAAGGAGAGAGAGAAAGAGAGAGAGAGAGAGAGAGAGAGAGAGAGAGAGAGAGAGAGAGAGAGAGAGAGAGAGAGAGAGAGAGAGATTGGAGAGCAAGCAGAGACAGAGAACAAGAATGAATAAGAGGTAGATAGATAGATAGATAGACAGACAGATATATATGTATATATATATATATATATATATATATATATATATATATATATATATATATAGAGAGAGAGAGAGAGAGAGAGAGAGAGAGAGAGAGAGAGAGAGAGAGAGAGAATGTAGGGCGCGTTACGTATAGAGGAACAAGAAAGTCGAGGGAAAACAGAAAGAGAAGCAATCACGGACGAAAGATGAAGAGGGAGAAACACAAAGACCGAGAAAGGAGCTGAAAGGAAGGGAGAAAGATTTCTTTTCTGAATGGAATCTTCATAAGAATCAAAGAGTGAAGCGGTCTGCATGAACGGAAATAAAACACGTGCAACAAAGGGAACCGATAAAAAAGACACAAATAAAAACAAACAAACAAAAAAATGCAATAACGGAGGAAAGGGAATCTCAAGGGATATCAAGAACGTACAAAAAAAGTGACCCAGTATTGGAGAACAAAAGATTAGTGGTTTTCCTTGAAGAATAGTCTCTTAATGTAAACGCTAAATGTAAACAAACAGTAAAGAATTCGAAGAAAGATGAATACACATTTTTCTCTGTTTAAAGAAACCTGCTCACTTAGAAACTTTACTCACGAAAATATAAAATCTCCAAGCTTCTGGGGTCCTGTAAGAGCGCCATGAATAGTTTAGTGTTTCAATCAAGTGTTTGTTGATTATCAAACCACCTCAAACGTTTACCGTGGTGTGAGGCCCTTCAGACTG
>NC_051394.1:41339978-41344978 GCF_015228065.2 Penaeus monodon
ATACTTTGTTACAAGGGGGAATCACAGCCCAGGCCACGGCGCGCACACCACGGAGGGTGTTCCAACTTAATCCCGGGGTTCGTGATTGGCAAAAGGAGAGGAGAAGAGAGGGGAAAATGAGGGAGAAGAAATGAAGAAGAGAGAGGAGAGAGAGAAAGCTGAGAGAGGAGAAGAGAGAGAGGAAGAGAGAGAAAAGAGGATGAGAGAGAAGGGTAGAGAGAGAGAGAGAGAGAGGGGAGAGAGAGAGAGAGAGAGAGAGAGAGAGAGAGAGAGAGAGAGAGAGAGAGAGAGAGAGAAAGAGGAGAGAAAGAGGAGAGGAGAGAGAGAGAAAGAGGGGTGGGGGAGAGGGAGGGGAGAGAGAGAGCGACAGTATGGACTGAGCGACGTAAGGCAGGCAGGATCGCTACAACAATAATCACAGTATAAATAAGGCAACGAGGGGAGAGTGCATGTAAAATTGGAGTCACAGATGGGGCAGGCGAAGAGGGGAGAGGGTGAGGGGAAGGAAGAAAGAGCCAGGGTATGAGGAGGCCTTAAGAGCTCGGGAACAAAAATACCATTAATCCTGTTTCATTCGAATGGATTCGCACGAGATTATCATTTTTATCAACATCATTATCAACTTTTGAACGTTGTTGCCTTTAATGTAATCATTATCATTGCTGTTGTTGATAATGTTAATGATGATAAAGATAATAATAACAATAATAATAACTATTATTATCATTATAATAAGGATAATAATAATAATAATAATAATAATAATAATAAAATAATAATAATATAATAATAATAATAATAATAATAATAATAACAATTAATAATAAATAATAATAATAATTTAATAATAAATAATAATAAAAAATAATAATAAAATAATAATAAATAATAATATAATAATAATAGTAATAATGAATAATAATGACAAATAATGATAATAATGGCCAATTATAGTAATAATAATAATGATGGTAATAAAACAATAATAATATTAATAATAATTTTATATTAATAATAATTTTTAATGATTTTTAATTAATTTTTAATAGTAAATATATGATTATATGATAATTATGATAAAAATGAAAAAATAGTATGATAATCAGTAATAATAATAATAACAATAATAATAATGAAATAAAATAATAATAATATAAAATAAATTAAAAATATAATATATTAATAAACAAAATATAAATTATTATCATTATTATAATATTATTAATTATTATTATATTATTATTATTATTATTATTATAATGATAATGATAATTTAAAAATGATGATGATGATGATGATATAATAATAATAATAATAATAATAATAATAATAATAATAATAATAATAATAATAATAATAATAATAATAATAATAATAATAATAATAATAATAATAATAATAATAATTATTATTATTTATTTATTATTATTATTATTATTATTATTATTATTATATTATATTATATTATATTATATATATTATTAATAATGATAATAATTAATAATAATAAATAATAACAATTATAATAATAATAATCATAATATAATAATAATAATGATAATAATAATAATATAATAATAATAATAATAATAATAATAATAATAATAATAATAATAATAATAATAATAATAATAATAATAATAGTATAATAATGCTAATGCTAATAATGATAATAGTAATACTGTTGTTTAATAAATATTATTATGATCATTGTTATTATTATCATTATTATGATTCCCATTGTTATTGCAATCAACATTATTATCATTGCTTATAATCATCATAATGTAATTATATTACCATTGCACTTCACTATCACCATTATCATTATCTACCTTAATATTCGAACAAAAGGTTAATCAACATAATTGCATAATCAAGGTTGCAACGATAACTGTAAGTGTTAGTGTGCCAGCTTTTACGAGAATCGGGTTTCAACATTTGATGTAATATACTGGCCACACGACATTGCTAAATCATTTGCAAAATAAAATTTATTAGGGGGAGATAAGCCATGGATATCAGTCAATGATTTGCTTTAAGTATCATTTATCGCCTTGTTTACTTTTTTCCTATATATAGTTATCATTGTTTTATAATTATTATTATTATTATTATTATTATTATTATTATTATTATTATTATCATTGCTATTTGAGGAAGAAGGCGTTCCTATTTATATACATACATACCTACCTACATACATGTATACATATATACGTAAGTAAGTACATATATACATACATTCAGATATATATACTTACATATATGCATCCATCCATCCATTAATTAATTAATTATTAATTAATTAATTCATTCATTCATTCATTCATTCGTTCTTCCATTCATCCATCCATCCATATATGCACACATTATATATACCTACATACATACATGCATACAAACATGCATACATACATACATACATACATACACATATATACATACATACATACTTACATACATACATACAAACATACATACACATATGCATACATACATACACGCATACTGTACATGTATACACACACACACACACACACACACACACACACACACACACACACACACACAATACATATATATATATATATATATATATATATATATATTATATATATATAGATATATATATATATATATATATATATATATTATATAATATATATATATATAATATATATATATATATATATATATATATATTCATTTATAGCGCGCAAACACGCGTGCTTTGAAAGCACACACAGACACACAACACGACACAAAAGCAAAACAAGTATACATGTCTCCATGATAACCAGAAGATTACATAAAAAGCGTCTGGCAGTATTCACACCATCCCAAACTTCTGCACTTTCTCTACTTGCACTATTTCCATACCAACCAAACTCTAGGTTCTGCAGACTGGCTGTTGCAATGGGAGAGAAGGACGCAATATAACTCATTTTTTTTATTATTACTTTTATTTTACGAGAGCGAAGCGGCGTGGAGGCGGACGTGGCTCGAGCGGTCTCTGTGATATCCCTGGGACGGAGTTGGGGGAGGAGGAGAAGCTACAAGATGCTGAGGAATTGCTGAGAATGAGACGGTTTACAGGCGCGTAGGGGGTGGGGGGTTATGGGTAGGGGGTAGAGTGGATGGTGGATGGAGGGTAGGAGGTGGGGAATGGCGGATGGGGGCGGGGGGGTGGGAAAGTGAAAGAGAGAGAGAGAGAGAGAGAGAGAGAGAGAGAGAGAGAGAGAGAGAGAGAGAGAGAGAGAGAGAGAGAGAGAGAGAGAGGCAGAGACATGAGACAGCCATAACACCAAAGAGACAGAGACAAAGTCAGAAACAGAAACAAATCGGCAGACAGACAGGCAGACAGACAGACACACAGGCAGACAGATGGACCGCGCGAAAGCTAGTCAAGGTAACTGACAACCGAGTCAAAATTCCCAGCCTCCGGTTCATCTCTTGCTCTCCCTCCCCCGCCCGAGTTGATGACTAGCCTTGTCCTCTCGCGAATCCTTTTATACACATTGTTATTGCACGGGTTGCTTATGCTTGCATCTCCTGCCTGAGCCATATTGCAATTTGGGTTAATTGCCACAATTAGAGCGAGAGAGAAGGATTTGCTTGCGGGAGAGACGCAAGAGTAGGGCAGCGTGGATGATCTCGGGGACAAGGAGGAGCGAAGGGAAGAGGGAAGGAAGGGAGTGAATAGGAGAAAGGAAAGGGGCGGGAGAGAGAGAGAGAGAGAGAGAGAGAGAGAGAGAGAGAGAGAGAGAGAGAGAGAGAGAGAGAAAGACAAATAGACAGACAGACAGAAACAGAGACAGACAGATATGGCAGACAGACAGAGGGGGGGGGGAGATAGATAGACAGATAGATAAATATATAGAAAGAGAGAGAGAGAGAGAGAGAGAGAGAGAGAGAGAGAGAGAGAGAGAGAGAGAGAGAGAGAGAGAGAGAGAGAGAAGAGAGAGAGAGAGAGAGAGAGAGAGAGAAAGACAGACAGACAGACAGACAGACAGACAGACCGAGAGACAGAGAGAATAAGGGGACCCCTTAAATGACCTGGGACGAGGGGTTCAGTCCGGGCAACACAAGGTGGCGCAGGTACATGAACACCGAAATGTTCATAATACCGGCTTGCGTTTTGTAATCCAGTCCGGAGTGAGGGGAAACGGAGGAAGGAGAGAGGAGGAAGGAGAGGGGAGCCCAGAAGAGGGAGGAGTTCCAAAATTAAAGGCGCATTTTGGCGAGGGAACCACTACCAATATTTCTTGCTTCTGGTTGATTGGAAGCGTTCTGTCAAGTGTTCTTTACCAAGATTTCTTGCTCCGGCTTGAGCCCTTCAGTGTATTTACTGGGTAAAGCTTGCTCAGGAGACGAAGCCGAAGCAATAAAGCTTTGAAAAGGTTGTTCTCAGGAAGACTTTTAAAAACCGAGAGCGGGGAACCTGGAATCCTTAGACAAAATGCAAAGGAAGATAAATTGGAATTTGGGATGATTAGAAAACAGTAAAGTAAATACCGAAACAGAGATAAAAGCGCAATTGGTAAAACTAGAAATTAATAATGGTAAAACAAACAAATTGAAAACAGATCAATGAGTGAATAGATGTCTAAAGGAATCGGTAAATAAATGGATGAATAGATAAACTGATTAAAAAAAAATAAAATTAATAAAAATGATAAAGAATGAATAAACAAATATATGAAAAAATAAATTGATTACAAATAAATGAAAATGAAAAAGTGAATAAACAAATAAACGAAGAGAGGTCAAGAGAGGTCAAAACGGGTTGGAGATAGCGAGAAGATAAGAAATAAAATGACGGACCGAATCGATATCAAAGAAGAGCAAGAAAAAAGGCGAAGACAAAAGATGGGAAAGGATAGGAGAAAAAGAAAGGAGAAAAGGAGAGAGAGTGATAAACGAGTATAAAGACAGGAGGAGAGAGAGCTAGAGATAGATATATAAATAGAGACAATAAAAAGATAGAGGTAGATGAA
>NC_051394.1:41364978-41377478 GCF_015228065.2 Penaeus monodon
GAGAGAGAGAAAGACAGACAAAGAGAGAGAGAGAGAGAGAGAAAGACAGACAAGAGAGAGAGAGAGAGAGATTCAGACAGACAGACAGACAGATAAAAGAGAGAGTAAGAGGAAGAGAGAAATGAAAGAGAATCAGACTCCAGAGATCCACATCCTCAGACAACTCTGTTTATGGACGTTTTTAATCAGAGGAGCGTCAGGCAGAGGATGTAAAATGGAAGCCAAGATAAGTTATAGATTAATCCCCTTTTTTTTTTTTTTTTTTTTTACATATCACGGGCGGGGATGGAGAGGTTTCCGAGTGCAATAAACTCATCGTTTCAATTGCAGACAGACCTAGGGCTTCCTTTTACGTTGGCAAATGTGATCGTCCTTTAGTATACGTAGATAGAGATGTTCTATCGTCCCTGTGATAACAATGGAGATAACATAAACGATAATGAAAAGGGTAATGATAATAGTCATGATGGTAATGATGATAGTAGTGATAACAACAACAACAACAATTATCATAACAGTAATTATGATGATGATGATGATAATAATAATATAATAATAATGATAATATGATGATGATGATGATGATGATGATGATGATGATGATGATGATGATGATATAATTACAACAACAACAATGATGATAGTGATAATAACAATGATAACAATGATAATAATAATAATGATAATGATAATAAAACAGAAACAATGGTAATAATAATAATGATAGTAATAATAATTTAATGAAAATAAGAATGATAATGATAGCAACAATAATGATAATATTATTGGTGATGATAATAATAACGATGATAATAAAGATGATAAGAAGAAGAAGCATAAGAACACGAAAAAAGAGTAGAAAAAAACAACAATAATTTGATCAGAATGCAAACAGCAACCAAAATTCACTAAAGAAAATGAAGGCTCTGAAATCCATCCCAATTAACTGCAATATAGTGAGACACTCCTCAAAAAAAAAAAAAAAAAAAAAAAAAATGAACACAAATCCACCTTTCTGTTCCACACCTACAGCTGCAGGTGAACATCGAAAGAACACGGGGTGACATCATGTTCTTGTAGAATGCGAAGAACAGGGGAAAAGAAATACTGGCCGGGAACAACACGGTGCCGGCGGTTTGTATTTTGTCTAATTACTTATTCTTGGAAAATAAGATGAGGGTAAAAGAAAGAAGAGGAGGGAAACCGGGAGAAAAAGTATTAGTACTATTTTTTTTTTATTATCATTATCTTTATTCGCTTATGTATTTCTATTATTTTTATGTATTTGTCTGTTAAGATTTTTTTTTATATCTTTATTCGCTTATATATTTGTCTGTCTGTCTGTCTGTCTATATAGATATGACGTTTATAGATATGACGTTTATAGTTTATAGTTTAAGTGTTTATATTTCGTATATTTGATGGAGGGTCGGGGGGGGGGGGTAGGCAGAGTGAAATTCGAAAATAAAGAGAAAGGATTAAGAGACAAAAATCATGGAAATACAAAAGAGGAAAATAAACCAATGACCAAATAAGAGGCCAATAAATATACTGAAAGTGCGAACAAAGAAATACAAAATACAAGGAACACTAAAAGAAAGGGGGAAAAAAAAAGAAAAAAAAAGAAAAAAAAATCAACTAAAGGGAAAATAAAGAGATCTAGAATGATCTGAAACGAATATGCACAATGAACCATAGGCAACACGAAAATAAAAGAAATGTTCATACGATTTTTTTTAGAAAGTATGAATCATGACATATTTCTCTACCGACAACATGAAACGGAGAGAGATCTAAGTCATAGATTGGAATGATGCATTCTTTTGTGGTGCGTTTATGGATGTGTGTGTGTGTGTGTTGTTGTGTTGTGTGTGTATGTGTGGTATTGTGTGTGTGTGTGTGTTATGTGTGTGTGTTTGTGGGTGTGTGTGTGAGTTATGTCGTTGTGTGTGTGTCGTGTGTGTGTTTGCGGTGGGTATGTCGGTTTGTATGCGCTCGGAGACACACACACACACAAAACACACACCATACACAGAATGAAAGAGGAGAGAGAGAGAGAGAGGAGAGATTTGGAGACCGAGAGAGATGAGAGCGAGGAGCGAGAGCGTGAGAGAGCGAGAGAGAGAGAAATAGAGAGAGAGATATATATAAAGAGAGAGATTAACAAGAGAGAGAGAAAAAAAAATAGAGAGAGAGGGGGGGGGAGAGCAAAGAGGAGAAAGATGAGAGAGAGAGACGGAGAGAGCACTTCCATGCTATTTGGCTTGCGGACGAGAGCCCTGAGAGATCCGACTGAGATGGAGAAGAAGAAGGAGAGGAGAGCGAGAGAGAGAGGAGGAAGAGAGAGAAAAAGACGAGGAGACGAGAGAGAGAGGAAGAGAGAGAGAGAGAGAGGTGACCGGAGGAGAGAGATAGCAGAGGAGGAGCTGAGGGAGAGACGATGGAGAGAGAGCGGAGCGAGAGAGAGAGCAACCCCCGAAGAGAGAAGTGAGAGAGGAGTGAGAGAAAGGAAAGGTAATATGCAGCTAAAAAGATTCATTTTGTGTGTATATGCGTGTATGAGTGTGCACAGCATGAGCAGATGTCTGTATCTGTGTGCGCGTGTGCAATGTGTATGTGCGTATAACAAGGTGCAATTTTACATAAGGCAAATATGAAATGTTAATTTCACAGATTGTTCGAGAGGTAATCTATATGATTGATTTATCGATATCAGATCATGGAAAACCGGAAGTTAAATTTACGGTTACGGAGAACGTGCTTCACTTTCTTCCACATTTCTCATTTTACGTTATTCTTTGTTCTTCATTTCTCTCTGTGTGTGTATGTGTGCGGTGGTGGTGTGTGTGGGTGGGCATGTGTGTGTCGTTGTGTGGTGTGTCGTGTGCCTTGTGTCTGGGTAGTGTGTGTGTGTGTGGTGTGTGTGTGTGTGTGTGTGTGTCGTGTGTGTGTGTGTGGTGTGTGTGTGTGTGCGTGTGTGTGTGTGTGTGTGTGTGTGTGTGTGTGTGTGTGTGCGTGCGTGTGCGTGTGTGCACCCGCACGGCAGGGACGCTAAAGCATAGGAAAACGAGTCCAGCTTCAGTCACAGACATCAAATAATTATAGTTAACGATTTGGTATTTAGGAAAAAGGTCTTTATTGCACGAATCTGGTAATGATAACCTGTCGACGATTTAGAAAAGAGAAAATGGACACTTCCCCATTCGTCAGCTTAATGGGTGTCTCGAGTAAAAAAGGTCAAATTACTGGGGGGAACTGCGGGGTTGGATGGGGAGGGGGGGGGAGTCCGGCGGAGGGGAGGTGAAAGGTGGGGGTGGGGGTACGGGGGAGGGGAGATGGGGGAGAGAAAAAATTGGGAGAGACTGCAGGTGTCAACTCCGCTTGCCATGACAGCTGACGCCCTCTGGTCCCACTTGGTAACCGGGCTGACGCTTGGTTGAAAAGGCTGACATTTTCAGTCTGCGGCAAACTAATATTCGGTTATTGGGTCGCACAGAATGCCAATGGCGTGTGTGACTTTTTTCTCTTTTTTTTCTGTACCTTTTTTTCCAATCTTTATTCTTCCCTCTTTTTGTATTACTTTTTAAGGGCAAGGCAGAGCTTGGCGGGAGACAGACACGGTGCGAGGGTGTGTCGGTCAGATCCGCCACCTGTGTCATATCAGTTTTTCACTCTCGCCCTGTTTCTCCCTGCATTCCTCTCTCTCTCTCTCTCTCTCTCTCTCTCTCTCTCTCACCCCCCCCCCCCCCCTCTCTCTCTCTCTCTCTACTCTCTATCTCTGTACTTCTCCTCTCGCTTCTCTCTCTCTCCCCTCTCACTTCCCCTCTCTCTCTCTCTCTCTCTCTCTCTCTCTCTCTCGTCTCTCTCCTCTCCCTCCTCTCTCTCTCTCTCTCTTCTTCGATCTCTCGCTCTCTCTCCGCTCTGTCTTCTAGGTCCTCTGTATTTTCTCGATTAGATATATATACTATTATATATAGCGATAGATAAATAGAACAGATAGAGAGACAGATAGAAGATAGTCAAGTAGATAGATAGAAGATAGATAGATGATAGCTAGATATTTTGATAGATAGATAGATAGACAGAGAGATAGATACACACACACATACACACACACACACAACCACCACACACACACACACAACACAACACACACCACACACACACATACACACACAACCACACACACACACATTACACACTCACACACACACACACACACACACACACACACACACACAACCACACACACCACACACACACACACTATATATAGACTAGAATATCAGTATATATATATAATATAATATATATATATATATATTATAGTATACTCATTTTTTCTACGAGCGTATCCGATCCATGCCACCCTCCATCCATCCATCCATCCTTCCATCTATATACGGCTATCTATCTGTTTATTTATCTATCTGTCTGTCTGTCTATTATCTATCTATCTATTCTATCTATCTATCTATCTATCTATCTATCTATTTTTATCTATCTATTCATTTTTTATCTTCCTGTCTATCTGTCTATCTCTTGCCGCTGTGTGGTGTCGGGGGCCTGGTTTGACAGGCAACCTTTGGCATGGGTACATCTGGTTGACACTTTCTCGTTTTCCTTATCAATTCCATTTTCTCTTCCTTTTTTTCCCTCCTCTCTCTACCTCTTTCGCTTTCTCTCTTTCTTCTCTTCTCTTATCTTCCCGTCTTCTCTCTCTCTCTTCTCTAATCGTCTCTCTCTGTCTCGCTAACTCTCTTCATCCCTCCTCTCTCTCTCTGCTCTCTCTCTCTCTCTCCTTATAGATTATATATATATATATTATTATATATATATTATATATATAGATAGATACATATATAGATATATATATTTATATATAATATATATTAAATATATATAATATATATTATTATATATATATATATATATAGGTACGATATATATAGCATATCTATATGTATATATATATATATATATATATATATATAAATCTATATATATATATATATATATATTAATAATATAATATCGTATATTATATATAATTCTATCTTTCTTGTCTTCTCTTCCATCATCATCTCTACACTCCTCTCTCCCTCGCCTTTTCCCTTCTCCATGCAATCTTATCCTTACTCCCTCCCTACCTTTCTCCTTCAGTGTAAAAAAAAAATTTTATCGATAAGTTCAAACTCTCTCTTGAACGAGATTCATTTCATTATATTACAGCGTTAAATAGAGACCATAGCAGCTTGCCCTCTTGTGTCAACCTCCATTAAAACAACTTCTGCAGAGAGATTTTGCATTTCTCTCTCGGGGGAGGAGGAGAGGAAAGGGGAAAGGGGAAAGGGTGGGGAAGGAGGGAGGAGGGATGGAGGATAAAATGAGTGAGTGGAGGGAAGAGGGAAGAACAAGGGAGTAAAGGGAGGAAGAGAGAGAGGATGGAAGAGTGGGAGAGGGAGAGAGGAAGGTTGTGAAAGAGGAAGAAAGGGACAGGATAAGGAAGGAGGTAGTGAAGAATACAGATAGAGAAGGAGGGAGGAAGAGAGGGAAGCAATGATAGAGGGGGCGAGAGGGAGGGAGAGAAAGAAGGAGGGAGGGGATTGGAAGAGCAGAGAAAGGAAAGGGAGGGGAGGGAGGGGGGAGGGAAAGAAAGGAGGGAGGGAGCGGTAGGGGGGAGATGAAAGACAAGACGGAGGAGAGGGAGGGAGGGAGGAAGGGGGAGGAAAGAAAGGAGCGGAGGGAGGGAGGGAAGGACGAAAACGAAGCCGAGGGTCTTCCGGGAGGGGAGGTGGGAGGGGGAGGGGGTGAGCGAAAGAAGGAAGAAGGGGAGAGAAGGAGGGAGGGAGGGGCGAGAGAAAAGAAGGAGGGAGGGACTGAGAGTGCGCGAGGTAGAACAGAAGGACGGGAAGGGAGGGAGGGACGACCAGCTCCCGGTCCGACGAGCTCTACCTGAAACAGGCGTCTGAGAAGCTGGGGGGTCCGCTATCTACGAGCCAGCGAGCGTTTGAGGGAGGGAGAGGAAAGAAAGCGCCCGCCGAGGGATGCGGAGGGAGGGAAGAGAAAAAAGAAGGAGGGAGGGAGGGAGGGGGAGAAGAAAGGAGGGAGGGAGGGAGGAAGAGACAGAAGGAGAGAGGGAGGGAGGGAGGGAGAGAAAGAAGGAGGGAGGGAGGGAGGAAGAGACAGAAGGAGGGAGGGAGGAAGGGAGAGAGAGAACAGAAGGGGGAGGGAAGTGGAGGGAGGAGAGAAGGGAGGACAGAAGAGAGGAGGGAGGGAGGGAGGGAGGCTGTCGGCCCAATATATAGTATCGTGCCGCAGCTGCTGGTCGCGACGCTAAATTTATTCCTCCAGTTTTTGCCTCTCTAAGCAAAGGCAATTTTCTCGCTCTTTCTCCTCCATTCCTCTCTCTCTCTCCTCTTGCTCACCTGATTCCTCTTCTTTGCCGTTTTCTTTTTCATGTTTTTACGTTTTCTCTTATTCCCTGTCTTTCTTTTTTTTATTTATTAGGATCCTTAGTCATCTATCTGATTGTCTCGATTTCTGTCTGTCTGTCTGTCTGCCTCTGTCCATACCTACAATCTTAGCAAACTTGCATCTAACTGACTGACTACCTGCCGTGGTCGTGACGTGAAACCTCGTTAATTTACCCTCCGAAACAAACCATAAACTACCCCATTCCTATTTCACTACTCTGATAAGACATGTTTCCATTATTTCAGTCCGAGACCACGATATTCACTATTCGCACTTGTTGTACACCGGATTTCCATTGTACTATGTTACGGTCTCCTCGGATAGGACATTGCGGTGGCAAGTGTCCAGTGATGTAGCGTCTTCGGTAATACTATGTGATTGCGTGATCGGTTAACTTTGCATTTAGATTGCATTCATCGGTCAATATATATCTTGTAATGTCTCTGTAACGGGTGATCTTGGTTATCCGATCAATGACTGTAGGTGAATTGTGTGTGTGTGTGTTTGTGTGTGTGGTGTGTGTGTTGGTGTGTGTGTGTGGTGTGTGTGCTGTGGTGTGTGATGTGTGGTGTGGTGTGTGTGTGTGTGTGTTGTGGTGTCGGTGTGTGTGTGTGTGTGTTTGTGTGTTGTGTGTGTGTTGTGTGTTGTGCCTGTTGATCGTGCCTTTGGGTGGATGGATAGATGATTTGATGGACAGATAGAAAGACAAAAACATGCTTTTTTATGGGTGGATGTTACTAGATGTATCTGTTTAAATGTTTGTGCATGGTTGGGAGAGAAGGATCTATGTGTTTGCGTGTATATGCATTTACGTGCGTGAGTGCGTGTGTGACAAATTTGTAAAGGAGATTGCGCGGGGAAAGAACAATGGTTGGTAACATAAAAAATAAGAAAAATCTCGTCCTCATGGCAGTCATGTATCGCGAATTTTAACAGTGACTGATGCTATTCCCAGCCAGAGTTTATGCACAACATGAAACTTCAGGTAACAGTTAACTCTGAATAAAACGGAATATAAAATTGTTGTAGTCCGCAACAGATGGTGCTGGAATATATAAACGCTGCTGAATTTTAAAATTTAAGGCAGCACTAAAACTGTGGGAATATGAACGTTGATACTTTTATGGAGTATGTTTGTCAGGAATATGCACAGGTACATCCTGATGCAGTCAGTCTTTAGATAAAGAATTGCACGCGGCCAGCACAAACACGTATGAGAGAGCTTTGTACCGCACACCTGTGACAGACGGAAGTAGGTGTGTCGGAATCAAGCTTGAGTAAGGGGGATAAAGGGTTGATTAACTCTGAGGGTTTTTTCCGCGGAATATTTTGACAGACGTTTAAAAGGTCTTGTTTTTATATCCGATTGAGTTCGGTATTTCGCCGAGAAATAAGGAAGAAGAGGAAGTAGCATCGTGTATATCCAGTCGTAAATATTCATCCTCATACCTGGCTGGTCGTTTGTATCAACAGCTTGTCTCCTTGTTCTTTGTTCTGGTTGGTTTGAAGGCAGTTACACAATATGGTTTAAACGAATGTATCGTGTGTTTTGCGTCTTTAATGCCGCGTTCTAGACAGCGAAATTAAAGGGTCAGGAATCAAGAAGCTAGATGGGGCAGCTCAAGGGGCTTGCGGTAAGGGCGTATCATAATAATGGAAAGGTGTATTGAATGGAAAACATGAGCGAGAGATTAAAACCGGTTGGGGGGTGGAATGGGAGGGGGAGGGGGAGGGGGGTTGGAGGTGGAGGGGTCGAGGGGGCGGGAGGGAGGAAGGTAAGGTTCGCGGAGGGGTTGTGAGGGTGGGGGGCCATGAGGTGGGGCCTTGAGAAGGATGCCATGTGCTAGACGGCAGGAAATGTGGCGGGACTTACCAGATCAGGCAAACGGGAGAGCACAGGAGGCGAGGGGGAAGAGGGTTTCACGAGGACTTGGGGAAAGTACGACGATGAAAACGGACTACGGACTGTGCGGTTAGGGAATGTGGGGGTGTAGTGTTGTGCGATTGCGAGTCTCGCGTGGCACCCTACGGCCGCGACGTCCGCGCGCTACTCGCATGCTCTCTCCCAACGCGCCTCTTCTCTCTCAGACAGCTCCCGCGCCGCCGCGCAGCTAAACACCGCCCCTCTTCGTCTGCTCGCTATAGCGTCGCCCTCTTCTCTCGCGAGCGCGCTCCTCTGAGTCCGCGCTCTCCTGGAGTTGCTGCGAGGTCTCGCCGCTCTCGCTTCGCGGGTGGCGCCGCCTCGCTGCGTCCCGCCGCGGTCGTTCTACGTCTCTCTCTCCCTCGCCGCGCTCGTCTCGCTTCGCTCGCGCGCTGCGCTGCCCGTCTCTGATTCGCTCCTCGCTCGCGCTTGCTGCTGCACTCCTCGCTCCTCCTCGCTGGCGCCGCGCTCTCTGCTCCTCCTCTCTCTAGTCCTCGCTGAGCGCTCTCGAATCTCGCCTCGCGCGCTCGCGATTCTCGTCCCTCCCGCTGCTCGCGATGCCTCTCGTGGCGAGCTCACCGCTCGCGCTCTCTTTGCTCGCTCCTGTCGCCTCGAGGTCTTGCTCCCACACCACCACACGCCGTTCTCGCTCGCTCGCGCGCCTCCCCGCGCGGCTCCGCTCCTCTCGATCTCCTCTCTCTCTCTCTCGCTCGCCGCGTCTCCTCCTTATTCGGCTCGCTATCTTGGTCTCTCTCTCTCTCCTCCTTTCTCTTCGTCTTCTCTCTCTCTCGCTCTCCCGTTCGCCTCCTCTCTCTCTCTCGCGCCTTCTCCTTTCGTCCCTCTCCTCGTCCGCGATATTTCGCGCTGCTCTACCGCCGCCTCTCGCTTCGCTCTCTCTCCTCTCTCGCTCTCGCTCTTCGGGTGGTGGCCCCCGCCTCGCTCGCCTGCCTTTCTCTCTCCCTCTCTCCCTCCTCCTCTCTCGCTCCCGCGGGTCGTCTGCTCTCTTCTCTGTCTTCTCTCTCTCCCTCTCTCTCGCTCTCTCTCTCTCTCTCTCTCCTGTCGCTCGCTCTCTCTCGCTCTCTCTCTCTCTCTCTCTGCGTCTCTCCGTGCTCTCTCTCTCTCGCTCGCTGCTATCTCGTCTGCTGTCGTTCTCTCGCTAGCTAATCTCTCTCGAGCTCGCTCTCGACTCTCGCGCTATCTCGCTCTCTATTCGCTCCTGATCTGAGTCGTGATCTATCTATCGATCTAGCTAGATAGCGATCGAGTCTATCTAGCTATCTAGGTATCGATCTTGCTAAGCTCTCGGCTCCTCGCTCTTGCTCTCGTTCTCTCTCTCTCTCTCTCTCTCTATCCTCTCCTCTCTCTCTCTCTCTCTCTCTCTTCTCTCTCTCTCTCTCTCTCTCTTCCTCTTCTCTCTCTCTCTCTCGCTCTCTCTCTCATTTCTCATTTCTCCTTTCTCCTTCGCCTCTATCCTTTCTCATTTCTCTTTCTCCTTTCTCCATTCTCTCTCCTTTCTCCACCTCTCTCTCTCTCCTTATCTCTCTCTCTCTACTCTCCTCTCTCTCCTCTCTCTCTCTCTCTATATATATATATATATATTATATATATATATATATTATATATCTACTATTTATATATATATATATATATATACATTATGTATATTATACATTAATATAATATGTAATATATATATATATATATATATAGACAAATTATATTTAGATATATATTATAATATATATATAATATTACATATATATATATATATATTATATATATATATATATATATATATATATATAAATATGTATAATAGTATATAGAGATAGATAGATAGACCGATACGATAGATAGATAGATAGATAGATGATTAGATATAGATATAGGATACAGGTATAGATATAGATATAGATTATTAGATATAGAGATAGAATGGAGGGAAGAGAAAAAGGATATATATATATATATTATATATTATATATATATATATATATATATATATCATATATATATATATATATATATAATATATCTATATATATCCTTTCTCCATTCTCCTTTCTCCTCCCTGCATTTTCTCTCTCTCTCTCCTCTCTCCTCTCTCGCTCTCTCCCCTCTCTCTTCTCTCGCTCTCTCTCCTCTCTCTCCTCTATCTATCCATCTATCTATTTCCATCTATCTATCAATCTATCTCTATCTCTATCTATCTATCTGTCTATCTATCTATCTATCTATCTCTCCGTTTCATGCCTCTCCATCTCCTCCCTCCCATTCTCTCTCTCTCTCTCTTCTATACACTCTTCTATCTCTCTCTCTCTCTCTCTCTCTTCTCTCTCTCGTCTCTCTCTCTCTCTCTATCTATTATCTATTCTATCTATTCTATCTCTATCTATCTCTATCTCTAAACTAGCTATCGATCTCTTTGTCTAGCTATCTATCTGTCGGTCTATCTATCTATCTATCTATCTCTCGTATCCTTCTCCATTTCTCCTCCCTCCCTGCTATCTCTCTCTCTCTCTTTCTTCTCTCTCTTTATCTCTTTCTCTCTCTCTCTTCTCTCTTCTTCTCTCTCTCTCTCTCTTCTTTCGCTCTCTCTCCTCCTCTCTCTTTTTAACGGGGCATCATCATCACAAATCAATAACAACGGGACACAAATTGGCAGCCCTTGGACGACGACCCTCCGCTAACGATGGACCCCACCGGAGTGATGACAACCTGAGTGATGGACTGAGTGTATATAATCCCCAGTTGTGGAAGGACGACGAGCGATGTCAGTCCTGAAAACGATGAACCCACAGCGATGATGAACTCAGGGCCGATAGTGGCGAGTGACTGAGCACGCGAGTAACAGACCCGGCGGACATAACAAACGACCGGCTTTTGAGCCACTGCACTCGAGTTGAAATTCTCACTCGTGATGCTGATAGTTCTCTTTAAGCCTGAACCGACACGTGCGAGCGGCGGGAGAATGGGCACGGTCGGGTATGCGGGATGGGCCGACGGCCGGGAAAGCAACACCGACGGTCCGTCCTTACCGTAGCATGATAGAGGTAATGAATCCGGGACTCAGATGAGAAGCGGACGGGGTCACTGTACTAACGAGCGTTTCAGTCAGACCCACCTGGTCGAAAAGACGACAACTGGGACATGCCAATCAGGACGCCAGCTTCGGCCAAACACGTGAGAGGGGGGAGGGGGGAAGGGGCGGAAGGGGTGAGTGGGGGACAAGAGGCAGAGAGGAAAATGTTAAAGCGGAGAAAGAGGGAAGAGGAAAGAGACGGGGGATATGAAGAAGGGAGGGAAGGGGAAGGGGAGGGGAGGAAGAGGAAAAGGAGAAGGAAGAAAGAAGGGGGAAAGTGAAGGTGGAGAGATGAAGTGAAGGGGGAGATGTAGAATAGAAGAAAAGTGGGAAGGAAAAGAAGAGGAGGAATAAAAAGGGCAAGAGGAGGAGTCTAACGAGAGAGTGAAGAATGGAGCGGGAAGTAAAGAGGAGAAGAGTGAAAGCAGGAGGAAGATGAAAGAAGAGGCAGGTCGGGGAGTGTGTATCACAGTCGCGTTAAGACACAATCAATAATAGACAGGTTTCACTTACAGGCGAGCAGCAGCGTGACAGGGGAGATTACTCTTGATAGCAGGGATCCAAGAGCATTAACCCACTACGCTTCAGCTACTCGTGCAGAAGAGGGGGCGGGTGGGGGTAGCGGAGAGAGGGGGCAGTGAGGGGGCATCGCATAGAGGGGGTAGTAAGTGATAAAAGGGAGAGAGTGGGCAGTGACAAGCGAAGAGAGGGGGGTAGTGACAAGGCAAGAGGGGGGCAGTGAAAAAGGAGAGAGGGGGTAGTGACAAAGCAGGAGGGGGGAGTAACAAGAGGAGAGAGGGGGTAGTGACAAGGCAGGAGGGGGGTGGGGAAGTAACAAGAGGAGAGAGGGAGTAGTGACAAGGTAGGAGGGGGGTGGTAGTGGCAAGGTAGGAGGGGGACAGTGACAAGTGAAGAGAGGAGGGGGGGTAGTGACAAGGCAGGAGGGAGCAGTGACAAGAGGAAAGAGGGGGGTAGTAACAAGGCAGGAGGGGGGGGGCAGGTTACTCCTCTCGGTTAGCC
>NC_051394.1:41384978-41387478 GCF_015228065.2 Penaeus monodon
GTCACCTACTTTTTAAACTAGTGTAAATTATAATTGTTATTTTTAATGAATGTTTTATTATTGCTGTTATCATTATCATTATATGTAGTAATATTAATTTTATCATTACTTTTGTTACTAATATCATCATCACCACCATCTCCAGTTTTTTTTTTTTACAAAATTATGCTCATATTGAAAATTCTTTCCTTCATTTTCAATATCATATCAACGTCGTCACAATCCCCCTCACCATCATCTCCCTCCAGCACCATTTTCATCACCACCCTCATCACCATTCCAACACCATCACTTTCTTCAAGATGTCCCGCACCAACGCATCATTCTTATACCATCACTATCATCATCAACACCATTTTCACACCTTCATTCCTATTCGCACCATCATCATCACCATCATCAACATTATCATCATAATCATCATCATCATCAACATTATCCTCCTCCTCCTCATCATCATCATTATCATCTTCATCATCACTCTTCCCTTACCATCACCATCCCTATACGCACCATCATCATCATCACTATCACCTTTCTTACACGATCACATCCCTATACTAAATCACCATTACCATCAGCATCCCCACCACCATCACTATCACCATTAACATCACCCTCCCGATACCATCACCACCACCCTCCCGACACCATCACCACCCTTATCACCATCAACATCCCGTTCCCGACACCATCACCACCATTATCACCATCAACATCCCGCTCCCGACACCATCACCACCACCATCCTCGCGCCTAATCCTCCTTTCCCACTGCACGCCCACGCTACCCTGACCCCGGCGGCCGAGGGTCGTGACTTCGCGATAACAGTGTTTTTCCCCCGGATAACAACGGAGATTCCCCCCCCCCTCTCTCTCTCTTCGCCCTCTCTTCCCCCTTCCTTCCTCCCATCCCTACCTCCCCTCGCCCTTTCCCTCCCTCTCTCCCTTCCCCTGTCATCCTCTCTTCCCCCTCCCTCTCCCCTCCCTTCCCCTCACTCGGCTGACGGGATAAAAACGAGCCAAGTCAGCATAGCACAAGTAGCGTCAGCATGCTATTAAGAGAGGGATGGGGAGGGGAAGAATGGGGAAGAAAGATGAGGGTGAGAATGGGGGAGAGAGATGAGGGGGAGAATGGGGAGAGAGATGAGGGGGAGAATGGGAGAAGGGGAGGGAAGAATGGGGGAGAAAGGGGAGGGGAAAAATGGGGGGAAAAGATGAAGGGGAGAACGGGGAGGGGGAGAAGGGGGAAGATGGGGAGGAAGGAGAATGGGGAGGTGGAAGGAGGGAGGAGAAAGTGAAGAGGGAGAATGGGGGAGAAGGGAGAGGGGGAGAAGGGGTGTGTGGGGTGGGTGAGAGAAAAGAGGGGAGAAGGAGAGGGGAAGGATTATGTGTGTCTGTGATTTAGTATGTATATGCTTTATAGTATAGTACGTATATACATATCTATCTATATGTCTGTCTATCTATCCATCTCTTTATCTATCTATCTATATATATGTTATACATATATATATATATATATATATAGATAGATAGATAGATAGATAGATAGATAGATAGATAGATAGATAGATAGATAGATAGTAGATAGATAGATAGATAGATAGATAGATAGATAGATAGATAGATAGATAGATAGATAGATAGATAGATAGATAGATTCACAAATACACAGATAGACAGGTACATTTAGAAAAAAGATATACAGAACAAAATAAAATCGACAAATCCTTTAAGAAATTAGGCAGAGGAGAACGAGCGAGAGCAGAGAGGAGAGAAGAAAGCTTGGCGAAGGAAGAAAAACTTGAGTTAATGTACCGGCACGGGGGGAAGGGGGAAGGGGGGGAGGGGGGAGGAAAGGGGCAGATTTCAGGTGAGTGATGGGACGAGGAACGAAGGAGGAGGAGGGAGAACGCGATAAAGAGAGGAAGAAGGCGCAAATGGGGAAAGGTAGGGAATGAAAGGAAAGATGGGGAAATTATGAGGGGGTATTTGTCTTCCTGAAAGAGGAATTGGAATGATGACGTAAGAGAGAAGGAAGGAAGAGGAAGATAGAACGAAAATGAAGATTACGAAACAGTAGAGTCATCAGGAGAATTGCAGTGATAACTAGGAAGTGAAAAAATATATATATATCTGTAGCAAAACTTGTTTAAAAAATTAATGAGATGATATTAAAATGGTGGAATATGAAACGCTCCTCTGATTAATATGATTCGAATTTCATCCAAGCAAACGAAAATGGATATCAGATGACATAAATATTATCACAGAAGGTCAAAATCCACATTTCGAATCTGTATTTATGAGGAATGAATATTCAATTGCCAATTCTGTCAGATTAGCAATTATTGTACGTACCACCATATCTGAGATACTTGAAAAAGGATATTTTGCAGAACACGAATTTGGAGAGAGAAAGAGGGAGAAGGAGAGGGGAGAGAGAGAGAGAGAGAGAGAGAGAGAGAGAGAGAGAGAGAGAGAGAGAGAGAGAGAGA
>NC_051394.1:41394978-41399978 GCF_015228065.2 Penaeus monodon
TCTCTCTGTCTCTCTCTTCATAAACCGGAAATCAGGAAGGATTAAGCCTGTTATAATAGTTATATGTCCTCAACCACAATTCCATCCAGTGTATCAAATCCGCCTCCATTATAATCCAATACTCAAAGCCAACGCATTCGGAAAAAAGGAAAATCCAGTTGAAGCAAAACAAGCCACTTCTTCTCTCATCCTTTTCTCCTTCTTCTCTTCCCTCTTGCACCTTAATCTTCTCTTTCTTTAATATCAAATGTTTACCGCTGACGTTAATATTTTCCGTCCGGTATTACCCATCCGTATGCTCTGTAATAACACTCTTGTTTAATGGACCATCGACGTCGTATTTTAGCCGCTAGAGAGAGAGAGTGTATTCGACGTTCCGGCCCGGTTATTTACACTGACAAGGCGGACGTTAAGCGCGTTTGGTGGCAGCGGTGGGAGTGAGTTATCCTCACGCCGTTTGTCATATGGGATCCGCGATAGAGAATAATTGATGTATCATTATGCGCGAGGAGGATTAATGTTTTTGTTTTTTTTTGGCTGTTTGTTTTTGAATTTTTTGATTATTTTTTGTTGATTTTTATTTATTTTTTATTCTTTATTTTTTTTTTCTTCCTTGGGAGGAGGGGGTGAGGTTAGGATATGATTTTCTTTTTATGTGTGATACGAAGATTAAATAGCAGGTTAAAGTTTTATTGTTTTTTCTTCTATCTTTTCTTCTGTTTTTCTTATTTATGTTTTGGATAAGTCACGAGAATCTGCGTGTGGTTAATGAATTTTGTAAGGAAGTTATTATCTCTAATGATACTCTTATCACTCTCATCATCGACAGGTCCACAATGTTATCTCCTTCTCCTTGTTTTTTTTTTTTCTCTCTCTCTCTCTCGCTCCTTCTTCGCTTTCCTTCTTGCTCCCTCTTCTTACCTCTCTCTCTCACCCTCTCCCTCCCCTCACTCTCCCATCTTCCTTTTCCCTCCTCTCTCTCCAAATTCTTTTTCCCTCTTCCCTCTCCCCTCTCCCTCTCCAAATTCTCTTTCCCTCTCCTCTCTCCCTCTCCAAATTCTCTTTCCCTCTCCTCTCTCCCTCCCTCCCCCCTCTCCCTCCCACATCCTCCACTTTCCCTTACCTTACCACGCCCGCCTACCCACCGCGCACTCGCACGCACGCACGACCGCCCGCATGTGAACCAATATTTACATTCTCACCGCAGCTCGCTCTCCGTCGCTCACGCGTGCTCGTCACTGGCCCTTCCAACATCTGACTTCACTACTGACACCACTACTGTTGTCAGCCCATTCATTACGAAACCTGCGCAGGCTAATCACAAATATTCCTACTAATGATTAAAGCTCCAACATTATTAATATTTTTGTTTTTGTGTTTTGTTTTCCGGGAAAGGACAGTAAAATGATTCCTGATTATATCGATGGCATCACGGTTCCTTCCGGAAGAGCCATTATAACTATACTGACGACCATTATCATCATAATCACTAATGCCGTTACATCAAATAGGTGCACACGCTCCTACATACTTACATACGCACATGCTCGGACGTACACTTTTTTCGCTACATTTCCTCACGTTTTATTTTACAAATGAAAACCTTCCCTCAGGAAACTGAAAATTGTTGATATTAGTTCGTATCGCTATCTGTCATATCACCTGTCAGATGAAAGCACATTGCAAATAAAGTTCTCAGCATTATGAGATTTGGGTTTGATATCAAAGCAAAACTATTGCTAATGTTCTTTTCGTTTCATTATTTTGCTACACTTAGATTACGAAAAAAAATACACACACACACACACATACACACACACACACACACACACACACACACACACACACACACACACACACACACACACACACAACTAATATATATATATATATATATATATATATATATATATATATATATATATTTATCTCTCTCTCTCTCTCTCTCTCTCTCTCTCTCTCTCTCTCTCTCTCTCTCTCTCTCTCTCTCTCTCTATCTATCTATCTAACTATCTATCTCTTCCTCCCCCTTCTCTCTCTCTTTCTTTTTTTCTAATAAGAATTAAAAAAACGAAATAAGCAACAATTGAAAGAAATATTTCACGTAACCACGATATTATGCAGAGAATTTTTGATTAGCGTTATTAGGTTAGTTTGAAGACGGACGGTTGCCGAGGGGGTGGGGGAGTGGGGGTAGGGTGGATAGGAGAGGGAGGAGGGGGATAGAAGGGAGGATAGAAGGAATGGGGATGGAGTGAAGGGGGGATAGAGGCCGTAGTGGGTGGGGAGAGGTGAAGGGGATAGGTGAGGGGAGGGCGATGAGGGAATAGGGGGGGTAGAGGGGTGGGAGAGGGTGGATAGGAGAGAGATGAGGGGGATAGAAGGGAGGATAGGAGGGGATGAGGATGGAGTGAAGGGGGGAATAGGAGGGCCGTAGTGGGGGTGGGGGTAGGGTGGAAGGGGGATAGGAGAGGGGGGTGGGGGATAGAAGGGGAATAGGAGGGCCGTAGTAGGGGTGGGGAGAGGGTGGATAGGAGAGGGGTGAGGGGGATAGAAGGGGATGGGGAAGGAGTGAAGGGGGGGAATAGGCGGGCCGTAGTGGGGGTGGGGAGAGGGTGGAAGGGGGATAGGAGAGGGGGAGGGGGATAGGAGGAGGGCCCCCGAGTCGAGAGTGACGGCCCGTGACTTGCACCACCGAGGAGTGACAGCGCGAGAGCATGAGGTGAGGTAAGCTATCTTTGATTACCTAATATCTGCTATTAGGACAAGCACATACAAGGGGGAGTGACAAGCAATTGCATTCTCTTTGCGGTTAAGATGCTTGATCGTCCGCTTTTATTGGTGTTATCTGCGGGGAAATGCGTATTATTATGAGGGTGAACATGTACTGTTTTTTGCTTCCATGACCGCGTTATATTCCGTGCCTTCCGTGCGCCTCGCGAAGGTAAATCATATTGGCAGCATTTTCACACCATTAATTAACCTCAGCGCAGTTCAGAGCATCCGTTGTGAGCTCTGGAATCTCTTTCTCCTCGCTTCTCTCTCTTTCTCTCTCTCTCGCTTTTTCTCTCTTTCGCTTTTTCGTTCTCTTGCTTTCTCTCTCTCTCGTTTTCTCTTTCTCTTTCTCTCCCTCTCGTTCTCTCTCTCTCGTTCTCTCTCTCTCTCTCTCTCTCTCTCTCTCTCTCTCTCTCTCTATCTATCTATCTATCTATCTATCTCTCTATCTATATATCTATTCATCTATCTTTCTATATATATATATATATTATATATATATATATATATATATATATATTATTTATCTATCTATCTGTCTGTGTCTATTTATCTGTCTGTCATTCTCTCTTTCTATCTTTCTCTCTCTCTACCGTGCCCACTCGCTTCCTCTTCTCCCATCTGTCCACTATCCCGTAGGCTAGTATTATCTATCTTCCTTCTCTCTCTTCTTCTTCTTCTCTCTCTCATCCCTCTCCCATCTCTGCTGTCTTCTCCTCTCTCTCTCTCTCTCTGCTCTCTCTCTCTCATCCCCCCCCTCTATATCTCTCTCTCTCTCTCTCTCTTCTCTCTCTCTCTCTCTCTCTCTCTCCCTCTCTCTCCCTCTCCTTCCTTCACTCCCTCACCGGAAGCCCCGAGGGTGAAGGATATCTCTCCCATTGTCTCTCCCCGAAACCATCAACGGGGCCCGGCTGTCTTAAGGTCTCTCGTTCTCCTATCTTATTGTAGTTATCGACAGGAAGCTGAATGTGCTGTGTAGGGTAACTAGCCTCTGGTCACGTCAGGATTTCCATTGAGTTTTTTTTTTTCTATAATGGCTTCCTGTGTTGAGACCTGTTTGATTTTAGCTGTTGTTTCTTTTCTCAAGTTGAAAATCGTTCTAGATGAGTTGTAAAATAAACTGTAAGTGGGTATATAAATGAAATAATTATTAGATTTTACAAAACGGAACTGCAGGTTATTATTGTTACCTATTTTCAGGTTTTATTGAATCTCGTTGAAATAAGAGATATGCTTACTTTAGTTAATACGGATTATCATCCGGGATCATTTATACGTGTTTTAACAGAAATACAATTCGTTGCAAAATACGTTTGTGTACAATGTCTTTGGTAATATTGCTATTGTGACTCATTTTATCATCAACTCTGTATTT
This sequence comes from Penaeus monodon, assembly GCF_015228065.2. Taxonomy (NCBI): domain Eukaryota; kingdom Metazoa; phylum Arthropoda; class Malacostraca; order Decapoda; family Penaeidae; genus Penaeus; species Penaeus monodon. The sequence goes on from NC_051394.1 coordinate 41,399,129, forward strand.
TTTTCCCAGTAACATTATTATTATTATCCCTGTGACTATTAGCATTATCGTAATTATTACTGCTGATACTATTACCAATCATTTTCATTATAAACATCATAATTACATTAATGTCATGATCATCGTTATAATAATACAGGTATCATCTTCATCATAACCATCATTCTTTCACATGTTACCACTATCGTTATCATCAAAATAAGATTTAGTAATAAACAGTAACACGAATAGCACGAGTATGAGTAACCACAGCAGTGGTTTCATTCCCCGTTACCATCATAAACTATTGTCAGCCTGGATGTAATAGTAACGGCAGTGGTAGTAATGGTCGTTATGGTCAGTAGCAGTAAAGAATAGTGGAATTATTGCATCAGGAAATAGCATAATAGTAGTAGTAGTATTGGTGGTGGTGGTAGTAGAAGTGGTAGTAGCAGTAGTAGTTGTTGTAGTAGTAGTAGCAATAGTAGTAGTGGTAGTAGTAGTAGAAGTAGTAGTTATAGTTATAGTAGTAGTAGTAGCAGTAGCGGTAGTTGTAGTAATAACAGTAGCAGTAGTTGTAGTGATGGTGGTAGTAGCAGAAGTAGCAACAGATGTAACACCAAAATTAGGAATTCAGTAGCAGTGATAGTAGTAGAAAAAAGTAGGGGCGAGGGTAGAAGCAGCAGCAGCAGAGAAGAGCAGCAGGAGGAGCAGCTGCAGTAGTTGATAGCAGCAAGAGGAGCAGCAGTATAACACAATCATAGCACCATAGCGACAGTCTTCGTACCATTCCGAGTCCAGTGAACTGCTGACATTTAGCGATATTTCTCGGCTTCATATCCCGCAATAATTTAGCATTTTCATTTTCTAA
>NC_051394.1:41409978-41412478 GCF_015228065.2 Penaeus monodon
CATACTCATTATTTCGTTGACCTCTGCTCTTATTTTATTTATTTTATTTAGTATTTATTTTTTTCTTTACACCCAACTGAAGCGAAATATATAGTTATATATTCATGATTATTAAAATGTAATTTCCTCCATAACAAGACTGTTATTAAGAACTTCCCTTTTGAATATTTAGTGTTCATTTAGGACATAACATTCGAGCATCAGTCTAATAAATATCAGAAACTCGCTTAAAATTTAAGATAACATTATCTAAATCGTAATTGAGGGACAGCCCAAATTAATAACAGATTCATGATGTTAAAATGTCATAGGAGTTATGGGTTTTATAACACGAGTTTTACAGCCAGCCAAGAGATTATCTGTTGTGCTACAGTAAATTACTGTTGTGGTGACAGATAAATATTTTATTATTGTTGTTACTGTTGGGCTGTAACTATAATTAACATTGATATGTCTTTTTTGTTATCATTATTTTTATCATAATCATCATTATAATCAACATACTGATTACTATTGTAGATGTTGTTGAGTTTAGCATTATTAGAATGGTTATTCTTATCATAACTATTAATTTGATCATAATCAAAGTCACTTTTATCATTGCAATTGTCGCTATCTAAGTATACAATGTATACAAATATTCAACATAAGCTAAAGAGTCATAAACTCAGCCATACTAATCAGCTAAAAGTCAACCTGTAATCTCCATCTTTTCTTGTTCCACTGAATTATGTTTTTTCTAGTATAATCACAAACAACAACTATACAAACGTACTCATGTTTTTACCATACTGTCCGAAGCGTAAGGTAACTCAAATAGCCAGCAGCATTATCAGAAAGCTATATTTGATCTTAAGACTCTCTCATTGAAGTTGTTTATCTGAAGCTATGTGTCTAGAGTGTACTTTTGTGCAAGAAAATACACGTATATCTATATAATGATTCCATCTTACCAAGTTTCTAAAAACAACTTCTACCAGTTAGGATCGTTTGAAAATTCACCGTAACATTTCAGATATCAATGCTCTCTTTTTGTGTGTGAAAAACCCTGCTATTCTTGATATTCGCCTTTGAAATTCCACTCTGGCTAATGCAGATCCAAAGCCTGTTGTGAGCTTCAGTGGAACAAGGCTAATAAATTAAGCAAGATTACTCTACTTATTAAAGACTCGTTCTGTAAGCTCTTATCGTCTTTTATGCAGATGAGGAGTATGCCAGTCCTTGTTGGGATATCACAATCGTAGGTCCAAAAGCCAATGAGGTACCTTAGCAATCGCTATAGGGTTCTGTGTGGGAGATATACTTATTTGGGCAGATCTGGTATGTTTTCCGGTGGTCGTTAAAATCCACGCTCTGGTCACTGCAAAGCTTGTTTCACGTTCTGACAACCATGGCGAGAATCACTGCTTGAATATGTATGAGGTACATTTAGTATTGCATGTACGATATTGTGAATCGCGCAAATGGGTTTCTTGTCTTCCAAAACTCAGTGTCAACGAATGGACAAGAAAATACATAGAGTGATAGATAAATTAAGAAATTTAGATATAGATGGACATGAGAGATAGAGATAGAGATATAGAATATTTCACTGATCATCCCATACAATCACTTCACTATTACCCATCATAATTTTCATTCATATTGCCTCACGTATAAAACATAATTCATTTGTCTTCTACACTTGCGAATTTCCTAATATTACCAGACAGAGAGAGAGAGAGAGAGAGAGAGAGAGAGAGAGAGAATGAAACACACACACACACACACACACACACACACACACACACACACACACACACACACATACGAATATATATATATATATATATATATATATATATATATATATATATATATAGAGAGAGAGAGAGAGAGAGAGAGAGAGAGAGAGAGAGAGAGAGAGAGAGAGAGACAGACAGACAGACAGACAGACAAACAGACAGACAGAAAGGACGACAGACAAAAGATAGGGAGAGGAAGAGAAATAGAGTCAACAAAATTAACGAATGACCTAAACCGTGGCCCATCATACACAGCAATTTTCCACCCATTGCCGTATCTCCAACAAGAGGCCGCGTCCGCACACACACACAGAAACCGTAACATCCGCACTGAAACATTTAATGTAATATAAAAGCAAGAATTACCCCCCCCCCCCCATTCCAGCAACGGATTTTTCGCTCCCCCCCCCCCCACCAGCCAACTCTCTCCTCGTTTTCTTTTCTCTTTTTTCCCTCCGTTTTTTGTTCGTCCCTCGCACAATGCAACCCTATCGTTAATTGCTTTGTGGCTAAAGATTTTAATACTGTATGACTGCGCCATTGTCTCGCGAGTGAGGGCGGGCCGGGCGGTGCGTGTAGTCATCGTCTGGCATTTATTATCATTTTATAATGTTCTGGAAGCTACACGATCATTATGGCGGACGTCGGGGCGATGGCTGTTATTATGGGAAAGGTTACGTGTGGAGTCGAAACCCGGGCTGGTCACTCCGAGCTCG
>NC_051394.1:41417478-41424978 GCF_015228065.2 Penaeus monodon
ATACAGAAAGGGTGAAAGAACGAAGCGAAAGAGGGGAGGAGTTGGAAGGGTGACTGAGAAGGGTTGAAAAGAATGGAGGGGTTAGGGGGTGAGGGTGAGGGGACTTTGATGGGGGGAGGAGGAGGGGGGAAGGGGAGGTCTACCACACTTCCGCAACCTTCACTATTTATGTCCCCGGCATGTGTAAACAACGAGTCATACTTGTCGTTATTTGTGACCCGAGTGATAAATGATGTGCGTGAGTGTGTGTGTGTTTGCGGGTGTGTGTGGATGTGTGGGTGTATGGGTGTGTGTTCTGTGTGAGCGTGCGAGTGGGTGTTTGTCATTGGGACGGATATGCTTCTTTGGTTTGTGTATATGCCTGTGTGTTTGATAGTAGAGTGTGTGTGTGTGTGTGTGTGTGTGTGTGTGTGTGTGTGTGTGTGTGTGTGTGTGTGTGTGTGTGTGTGTGTGTGTGTGTGTGTGTGTGTGTGTGTGTGTGTGTGTGTGTGAATGTATATGTATATGTCTCCCTATCTGAGTCTATATATGTATATGAATGTATGTTTATATATCCGTGGATGATTATATACCTAAACAAAAAAAGATCAATAACATTACCCAACCAAACCTAATCATCGGCTCTCAACACAAGGACATAACATACAGCAAACTCACACATTTCCCCCTCGCATCGCGCTCCACATAAACGTCATTTACAGAGCCGGAATCGCGACATCCGGGACTTCGCTTCTCAGGTAAAATCCTACCCCTGTCATAAACGATGCGTCGGGAATTGATAGATGAGAATCTAAACTTTCAGTTCCCTTGCGATAATAGTTAGACATCTAATGAGCAGCGAAACATATCTGATCTATTTGAAATTGCTATAATGGTTATCAATTTCATTCGCATTAGGATAAAAAGCTTTTAATGAAGTATATAAATATATACATATAATATATATATATATATATAATATAAATACATATACATATAAATACATACACACACACACATGTAAGTATGTACATTTACATGCATACACACATACATACACACATACATACATACATACACACATACATATTGATAGATAAATAAAAATAGATAGATAGTCAGAGATATAGATGAATAGATAGACATGGATACAGTTATGGATACAGATATAGATACAGATACATAGATATAGACAAAAAAAGATGCAAACGTGTGTGTATGATCTTCCAATACACAGATCAATACACCTTCCCGTGCCTTAAGTGATCCCCGCGTCACTCAAGCCACAGACAGACGATAAAAAGTATTGGAGGAAATACAGCGCCCACGCCTGTGTCTGGGGCGCCTTCACGGCCTCTGGGAGACTGACGCCCCGGAATCCCTGTCCTTTGATGAGCGTTTTCCGCCCAGCAGCTGAATAATGTGTGAAATATCAAGAGCATACTATTCGGCACATGTTTCGAGCAGGGAGGCGGCGTTCGAAACACAAGGCGAGATATTTCGGCGTCGTGTGCGTGGGCTTTGGCGGCTGTGCGGCGAATTAAAGTTGGTATCGAGTTGGAATGTACATCCAAGGGAGGACGGGGTATGTCGTGTATTTGGGAATTTTATGCATATATACATGTATATGTAATTGTGTGTACACACACACACACACACACACACACACACACACACACACACACACACACACACACACACACACACACACACACACACACACACACACACACACACATATAAATGTACAGTTATACATATGTAAGTGTGTATATATAAGCACACAAGTGTGTGTGTGTGTGTGTGTGTGTGTGTGTGTGTGTGTGTGTGTGTGTGTGTGTGTGTGTGTGTGTGTGTGTGTGTGTGTGTGTGTGTGTGTGTGTGTGTGTGTGTGTGTGTGTGTACTGTTACTGTTATATGATTACAGTTATAAGTGAGGCTGATAGAATGAGGTGAGGTGAAATCACCAAAAAATACCCTTCGCTCACATTTACTAAACCAACCTATTCATTTAAGCTTAAATTTTCCTTTATCACAAGCTCCCATGCAAATATACAGTTTCGCTACATATATACCAATTTTTCAATGAAATTTTACAAGTAATAATCATCAGCTCAATACAAAATGAAAAATTGTATGCAATTGATGGTTCTAATTATTAGTCATTAACACAGGGCTTTTTGCAGTCGCTATGAGTCCGTTTTCATTTTCTTTTTTATGAAACAGTCGTTAGCGAAAATTAGATGTTACCGTTAAATGCTCTGAATTTCAAATACAAGTTTTCGTTTCTTGCCGTCTTGGAAATCTTGCCTAAGGAGGGCCGGGAGACGAAAGGACGTCTTTACGTATATATTGGGTAAATGGAAATAAAAAAAAAGGTTAAAAATGAGAAAATGAGGGACGGGGGAAGGGGGGCGGGTAAATACCAGGGAAGAAAGCTTGGGTTGTTGTATATGTTTTGCAGTGTTGTTTGTTCACCTCGTCCACCCGTCGCCACTTTAAATATGAGTTCTGTGTTTTGCTAATAAAGCCCATTTGCATACACCCAATAAAAGTCCATATGACTAATATACAAAACGGGACAAACACATTAATCACCTGTCTTTTGATAAGGAATCGACCCGGACGCTAGGCAAGGGAATATAACCAGTAATAGAAGTGTATATATGGTTGTAAATGGAATGTACCTTTTTTCTCATAAGGGTCGACCTATACCCAACGGCCAAGGAACTGCTGGACGAAACCTGCCTGTAAGATCAACCGCCTCGGCACAAGAGACCTCCAGCTCTCATGATCGTGCATGACTACTCACTTTCTTCATCATTAGCATACATGCCTCGAGTTCGTATGTGTGTGACTGCAACCCGTCGCGGCGAAGTTAGAGGCGGGGTTTGTTTACTCTCGTTTTAGAGTGAACGTATTTTTCTTTTTTGCTTTTGTTCTGTTTTTTTTTTTTATGCTGAGTTTCTTTCTTTATTTAGTTTTCCTTTGTGAATCTTCTTTGTTTCCTTCTGCTTCTTAGTCTACTGTTGGTACATTTCTTATGTGTAACTCTCATTTTTTTGCTTATATTTATTTTTCTTCTTTCCTCGTCCTCCTATCCTTGTTTTATACTTTTTATCTCTTACTCCTTAAGATACTTTCAATATTTATTCTCGACATCATTACAAACAGATTTAACAAGGAAAACATCAACATGATGCTCAATTAGAGATACAATCCAACTCGTAAATAACAAAAGTGTAAAAAAAAGAAAGCCTGCACAAAGCTCCATACATCATTCTTGCTGTAGAGTGTGGCAGTCAATGTCCCACGTGGCAATTACTGACGTTATAGCCTTGGCTCCCCGCCCTCCCCGCTCTCCTCGTCCTCCTCCTCTCCCGCTCTTGCGCCCTCCTTCCTACCCGCCCAGCTCTCCCGTTCCCCCTTTGCTCCCTCCTTAACTCTGTGCTCCCTCCGCCACTTTCTTTCCCTCCCTGCTCCCATCTCCGATTCCCATGCCCTCCCTTCAACCTCGTCCTCCTTCCCTCCCCCGCTTCCTCGTTCCCTCCTCGTCCTCCTTGCTTCTCCGTGCCCTTCTTCCATCTTCCCCTGCCCCACCTCCCTCCCCGTCAGGAGCCCACACCCCCAACACCAGCAGAAGCCTCCTCCTTCCCCCTACTCCACAAGGGGCCGCGCCGGTCGCCGTTGGGACACCCTGACGGCTCCCTCGTGGCTTACCCGGACGGACGCTGGTGCAACGTTTTTCAAAGGTTCCCGATGATGCAATGGGGAGGAGGAGGTCTTGCAACTGCCGCCTTCGATTCAGAAATGCGTGGTTGGGAAAAAATATTCTATTGAAACAGGAAATGGATATATATTTATACACACACGCCGGTCCCTCGCCTCCCCCCTCCCCACCCCAAGCGCCACTCCAACTACAGCAAGTCCTCTTTGTGTGAAATCGAACCTGTTAACCAAGTATCATTTTATGGTTGATAATGTGGTTGTGGATTACAATCGGGTTTCAAAAATTGTTGGGTGGGACTGGGAAATGGGAGAAGGGGGGAGGGGGACATTCTGCTAGGGGAGAAGGAGAGGTGGGGGGAAGGGGAAGAGGAGAGGGAAAAGGGAAGTGTTTGACACTCCAATGTTTTAGCATCGCTTTGAATTTTGAACTCAGGCCTTGTGGGGGTTGTAGGGGTCGGGGAGAGGGGGAGGGGGAGGGTTGGAGGGGCGGTACTTCTCCCACAGCCTTCCCTCTGTACGTTGGACGTCATCCGGTTTCACGGTAATGTCAGGAAATTATATGTGGTGGTGCGGCGATGCCTCGTGGGAGACTCGCGTCGAGGGGGAGAGGGGGGGCAGAAGGAATGGGGGAATAAGGGGGGGGTGAAGGACAGGAGGGAATGAGGAACAGGCAGAGGGATGGGGGAGAAGGAAGCGAAAGAGGGGCAAGAGAAGCGGGGAACAGGAGGGATGGAGAGGCCGGGGGAATAGGGAAAAGAGGAAGGGAGGGAAGAACAGGAGAAAAGGAAGGAGAGAAGAAAGGAGGGACGAGGGGAAAGGGGAAGGAGGGTTGGAAAGACAGAGAAGAGAGAACAGAGGAATGGGCGGAGGGAGGAAGGGAAAGACGAATAGGAAGAACGAGGGAAGGGAGGGAGGAAAAGAAGAATCGAGGGACATGAGAAACTGACAGAAAGGGGGGGGGCTAAGGAACGGGGGCAAAGGAAGAAGGAAAGGATAGAAGGGCAAGAGGAGCTAATAAGGACAGCTGGGAGGGCAAGGGAGGGGAAGGGAAGAAGGAATGAATGTAATAACTTGAAGCCAAGACTCCCATCGCGCAGAGGCGGTCGAGACCTTGACTAATGACGTGTAATTTCACATGTCTCTAATGGAAGCACTACGGCATTTAGTGCTTGATTCCCTAAAAGATAAATCATTCCATCCGGTCCACTACTACGTATTTTAACAAAGCATTCAACACAATAACACTAATTATAACAAAATATAACAGGTGTTTGTCGAAATCCGTGAAGATTGGAATATCCTTTAACATCCTTACTTAAGATACTATAATAACGTTTCGACTTTCGTAATGTCACTCTTGGCTCTTGCGACCTCCTGCAGAGAATTAATGATATGGGATTACTTGCTTCCTACCTTGACAATTATTCTGATAGCACGAAAGATAACATAGCGTTATATAACAAAACACAAGAGAGATGAAAATTCATTACTATTCTCACCCAAAAATACAATTATTACATTCCACTCTTACACAAGTCTTGATTCCTAAAAGATGGCTAATTCCATCCACTCCATTACTACGCATTTTAAGAATTATAAATGCAATAACAGTAATTATAAAAAAGACGCACAATTTACTAAATTCGCGGAGAAATAAAGTTCCCTTCCCATTTTCATGCATTTCTACTCTCTTGTTTCTTGCAACCTCCTGCACGAAACGAATAGTGCAGATTCCCTTACAGACTTGGAAGAGTTAATTTGACGTATACAAGTTACCCGACGTCAGAAGGCTCATGGTGACACACGCACTGTCAGGCTCCTGATGGGGATATATTGAACATACTCTCGCTTTCATCACGGAATATGTGTGGGCGGAGGGGGGGGGGGTTAGACTAGATGAAGCGTTCTTATGAAAAGCTTGAGAATTTTGTGTAGACTGGCTGGATTCAAATATCTGTTGGATTTTGTTTAAAGATATGGGTGAATTTAGCACGAACGATTGTGTTAGTGGTGATTTTTATAATATGTTCAGTTATTAATATTTCGCACATACTATGAGATAGAAAGAGAGGGATGGAGTGTGGAGAGAGAGAGAGAGAGAGAGAGAGAGAGAGAGAGAGAGAGAGAGAGAGAGAGAGAGAGAGAGAGAGAAGAAGAAGAGGGCGGGAGGCACGTGCGGCCGTCCGTGTAAGTATATCCATCATGATATCGCGTCGAAAACGAAAGAAAATCGTTTTGCCTTCAAATTCCAAATCACCTACGCCTGGCAGATTGCAACACATCCCAGTCACAGTACTCCCTGTGGAGACGTCTCTAAAACATCTCATTTTCCAGTCTCAAATACCACGCTGTCTCAAGGATCTCAAGAGAGCGCTGTCGTCTTATCATCAACTAATCCATCCGGCGACGCACCAGGACGGAACAAGTTACGCTGTGGGGGTCGATGGTACAGGGGGGAGAGGGAGGGTACAGGGAAGAGGCCGATGGTACAAGGGGGAGAGGGAGGGTACAGGGAAGAGGCCGATGGTACAGGGGGGAGAGGGAGGGTACAGGGAAGAGGCCGATGGTACAGGGGGGAGAGGGAGGGTACAGGGAAGAGGCCGATGGTACAGGGGGGAGAGGGGGGTACAGGGAGAGGCCGATGGTACAGGGGGGAGAGGGAGGGTACAGGGAAGAGGCCGATGGTACAAGGGGGAGAGGGATGGCACAGGGAAGAGGCCGATGGTACAGGGGGGAGAGGGATGGCACAGGGAGGAGGCCGATGGTACAGGGGGGAGAGGAATGGCACAGGGAAGAGGCCGATGGTACAAGGGGGAGAGGGAGGGTACAGGGAGGAGGCCGATGGTACAAGGGGGAGAGGGATGGCACAGGGAGGAGGCCGATGGTACAGGGGGGAGAGGGATGGCACAGGGAAGAGGCCGATGGTACAAGGGGGAGAGGGATGGCACAGGGAAGAGGCCGATGGTACAGGGGGGAGAGGGATGGTACAGGGAAGAGGCCGATGGTACAGGGGGGGAGGCCGATGGTACAGGGGAGGAGGCCGATGGTACAGGGGAGGAGGCCGATGGTACAGGGGAGGAGGCCGATGGTACAGGGGGGGAGGATGGCACAGGGAGGAGGCCGACTGTAGGCTATTAAGGCTACGAAGGGGCTGCCGGTCCGAGTAGTCCGGCGGTAGGGCTACCGAAGAGGAACTCGGAGGTCACGCGCGGGTCAGGGAATCCTTGGATGGGCCCGGAGAGGAGGATGAATGAGGAGGATGGGGGGGGGGATAGATGGAGGATGAGGGGGGTTAGAATGGAGTATTGAGGATCAGAGGGGAAGCATGGGGGATGGAAGGTAAGATCCTGGTAGACTCGACGACGGGGAATGGATGGAGGATGGGCGGCCGGATAACTTGGAGGACGGATGACGGAGGAGGTGGGGGAGGGGGTGGGAGGGGGGGGCAGCACGGCGTCGTAAATCAAAAGAGGGAAGAGCAGACCCTCACATCACCGGCGGAATTAGCCCGGAAAAGGTTGCTAGGTTGCAGGACGGGACGGGGTGTTGTTGAGGCTGTGCAGTGCGATCGAGATGATGTTGCAAGGGTTGTTGAACAGACCGCGGTCGTGTAATAGATTTACGGGATGGGGATTTCTATAATTGCGTGGCGTGTAGGGTGTGTTTTTTTAGATTCGTTCGGTGATGTATGTGGTGTGTTCAGCATTACTGCGTGTGCGCTGTTGGCGTTTGACGATATGTGAGAATATTACATAAACTAATGATAACTTAGAATTACAGTAATGAGGATTA
>NC_051394.1:41429978-41434978 GCF_015228065.2 Penaeus monodon
GTGTATGTGTATGTATGTGTACATATATACATATATATATATATATATATATATATATATTATATATATAATATATATATATATACGTATATATCATATATATATTATATTATATATATATATATATATTATATACTATATATATATATATATATATATATATATATATAAAAGAATGTGTGTATGCATACACACACACACGCACACACACATGTGTGTGTGAATAAACGTGCATACACACACACACACACACACACACACACACACACACACACACACACACACACACACACACACACACACACACACACACCACACAACCATAAAAATAATCCGCATCTAAAAAAAAAAAAAAAAAAAAAAAAAAAAACAGCCGCAAGCAGAAGCCTCCTTTTTCTCCGCCGGATAAACGCTAAAGGTGCTAATCCCTTAAACACATGGCATGCAAGCAGCCAGGGTGACTCACGCATGCCTTTATGATCATAATAAACTTGCCATATACAACCAGATGACCATTACCACAGGATCTGCAGTTTCTTTTGTAGCGTAGAGACCGGGGAAACTTTTCTATTTCCTGAACACATCCAGGGAATATTTCTGCCGAGTCTGCACGGATATCGTAAATCAAGTCTCGGGCCTGTGTGTTTTTATGTGTGTGTGTACGTGTGTGTGTGTGTGTGTGTGTGTGTGTGTGTGTGTGTGTGTGTGTGTGTGTGTGTGTGTGTGTGTGTGTGTGTGTGTGTGTGTGTGTGTGTGTATGTGTGTGTGTGTGTGTGTGTGTGAGAGAGAGAGCGTGAGTTTGTGTGGGTTTATGTAGTTTTTGTAGTTTGTGTTTGTGTGTTTCTATGTATGCATGTTTTCTCGGGACTAATGCTATACGATTGCTACTTCAATAAATTGTAATTTATTCTTAGAATTCATTTTACGTATTTCCTTAAAGAAAACACGACAGGTTTATCGGGAAAAGAAGAATCTCCTTTCCTTTAGCTCTCCTAAATCTCTCTTCCCTTCTTCCTCTCCCCTTACTTCCCGTACTCTCCTCTCTCCCTTCCTTTCTCCCCTCTTCCCTTCCTCTCCCTCACCCTTCTCTCTTCCCCTCTCTTCCCTTCCCCTCCTCTCTCTCCTATTATTCACCCCTCTTCTTCTTCCCTTTCTCCCACATTCGTTCCCCTCTCTTCCCCTACCCTTCAATCTTTCCTCTCACTTTTCCCTCCCTCGCCGCGGCCTTTCTTCCCTCCCTTCCCCTCCCCTCTCCTTCTCCCACTCCTACTCCCACCTTCCACCCCCTCCTTCCCTCCGTTCCTCCGCCCCTCCCCCGCTCTCCACCTTGTACTTCCTGAGCCAAGGTTGCCGAGGGCGTCACATCCTGTAGGACATTAAGAGCATTATCCTGGAGATGGTAATGTCCGGAGCCCGGCACCGCCTTGACCGTGTTGACCGCCGTGGGGCTTAGGTCAACCGCAGCCGTCGGAAAACACATCGACTCTTCAACTTAACTCCCGGAAGTCTGGAAGAACAGAAAGAAAGAATGAAAACGATTTTTTTTTTTTTTTGCTGTTGTTGTTGATGTGAATTTCCCGGGGTTTTGTGCTGCGTTGTCTGTCGCTTCGGTCAGGGCTTCGAGCTTGAATTGTGTAAAAAGGGAATTCCGTTGTTCATGTTGTTATGTTCTCATGGCGTGTGGGATGTGAGTTAACGCCCATGAGTGAGAAAGGAGGCGGAGCACTGGGCGTGGAGGAGGGAGGGGTTCGCGCCGTACATGACAACCCCAATTCCCTTCCCTTCTCCGTGACACACGCTCTCTCCAACCCCTGTCAACCCCTTTCGACTCATGACACCCAACCGCAAACCCCTTTTAACGACCCCACGGCGAAGTCCTCCTCCCTCTTTCTCTACACTATGCCGACCCCTCCCCTCCCTTTCATCCCGTCCCCCTTGCCCCTCTCCCCTTGCTTCCAGTCCCCTTCATAACCTTCTCTCCCTTTCCCCCTCATTTCATTCGCGTTCACTCCCTCTCCCTTCGCTCCATCTCGTTTCCTCCCACACCTCTCTCCTCTTGCCCCCCTCATACAATGCCCTCCCTTGTTGCCCCTTCTCCCCCCCCCCCAAGCCCACGTCTCTCGTACACTTTCCTTCCCTTTCCACTTTATTCCCTCCACTCTCATCCCCCTCCTACACTTCTCTTCCCTTGTTGCCTCTCCTCCACATCCTTTCCCTCCTCATTCCATTCTCTCTCTTTCTCCTCCTATCCTATCCTCCTCTTCCCCTTCCCTTCCCTTCTCATTCCATTCTCTCTCTCCCTTCCTCATTCCATTCTCTCCCTCCCTTCCCCCTCCTTCCCTCCTCATTCCATTCCCTCCCTCCCTTCCTCCTCCTTCCCTCCCCTTCTCTTTCTCTCTCCCTCCTCCCCCTCAACTCCCCGTGCGTGCGACGACATTCGGGAACCTGATACGTCCGGTGATTAAGACCACATTTGAGCCATAGAGGCCAGACCTCGGTGGGGGTCACCAGGCCTTGGGGGTGGAAGGGCGGGGGGAGAAGGGAAGTTAAGAGGGTGTGGGTGGGGTAGGGGCAGTATGTTAAGGGGACTCTCACTTAGAGCTTGAAGAAGGGGGGTAAAGGAGAGAGGAAGGAGAATGGAAGGAGAAGAAGGATGGTACACTTTAGCTTGTCACCGTACTGTTGTTGACTATTTCGTCTCGCCCGTTTGTATCCCAACAGAGATGGTTGTCGCGTATATTCATATTTTTCTTCTTTTTTTCTTCTGGTAAACATTGCACATTCAATTTATGCGTCGCCCATTTCTTTTAGGGGGGACTCGCTTAGTCAAACACCGCCTGGCAAACAACTATATAAGTCGTAGACACTAACAGAGCCTTAACAAGGACTGCCAATCTCACAGTCATCCTCGACAGATCTCGACTGCGTGTTAACCTGTAGTCGTGGATGATAAAATTGTAAAAGATAACACAGAAATATAGTTAAATTTTGCTTCGTGTTCGTATTGTACTATTAATTGTACCAGAAAATATTAAATTTGCATTACGGTATCGTATGTACTATATATGTACACAGTCCTCATTTCATATATAGAATACCCATGTTATCATACTTAATTACCAACACACACACGCACGACACAGACCCGCAGTCATTACGAACAGACCCATTCACAATCACTTCTCGCATCCTCGAAAATCGCGCGAATTCTCACGAACTTATCCGCATGCCGTGCAGTAATTATGGGAACAGACGTAACAAATCACTTCCTCGGCGATCCTCGAAAATCGCGCGGGAATTCTCAACGAACTTTATCCGCCATTATTTTCCCCTTGTCCGTTGGCTCTTTTTCGCCTTTCTGTTTATTCGCTTATTAATCTGTTTATTTCTTATTCTATTCTAGATGTGGGTTTTCTTGTTTTTTTTTTATTATATTGTTCATATATATATATAATCACCACACACAATATATTATATATATATATATATATATATATATATATATATATATATATATAAAAAAAGAGAAGAGAGAGAGAGAGAGAGAGAGAGAGAGAGAGAGAGAGAGAGAGTTCCTTTTCAAATGTGTTTCTTTTCTTTATTCATTATCTTTATTAAACTGTTATTACTGCGGTTGTGATTGTCAACAGCTGCGAATTGTCTGATATTGTTATTGACATTTCCGTAATCATAATCATAATCACTATTGTTGTAATTGCTCCCGTTGTTGCCGCTGCTGTTGGTATGATTATCATTATCATTATCTTCATCAAGCTCTTATCAGTTATTTTATTATATATTCTCTCTCTCTCTCTCTCTCTCTCTCTCTCTCTCTCTCTCTCTCTCTCTCTCTCTCTCTCTCTCTCTCTCTCTCTCTCTCTCTCTCTCTCTCCCTCTCTCTCTCCATCACCTGTTTACTTACTCATTATCTCTCTTTCGATTAATTAATTAATTAATTTTTTATTTATTTTATTTTATTTCTATTTTTTTTTTATTTTTTTATTTTTATTTTTTACGGTAGGTTCATGTCTGAGGCGCCGTGGTCACAGCATGATACTTAATTGTAGTTTTCATGTTGTGATGCTCTTGGAGTGAGTACGTATATATAAATGAATTATTAGTAAAAGTTCAATGCTGCTTCTGCCTTTCCACTTGCTCCTGTACTGCTAGCTCAAGTATCACATCCCCAAACAGCCAAAAAAAGAGACCGGTTATAGGGCAACCCAAAAGGCAGCAAGTCCCGGCAGTGCAGGCCTAAAGCAGAACCAGTTTCTTAGTGAAATATTATCCTCTCTTCTTAGATTGAATTCTGGTATATCTTTATTCCTTACTCGAATACATTGATCTGCTGAACACAGTATCAGTTTCCTAGATACGGGATACTGCTTTCCTCTGAGTCTGCCCAATGTGTGTGTCCGGGTAGCGGGTTCGAAACATCCCACCGTAGTGAGACAGCCTCTCCGAAATCGAGAGACCCTTCGCGATCCGTCACGCCAGCGTTCGCCTCGGTCAGATCCTTAGGCAATAGGTATCCCGTAGCTAGGAAGATGATGCTGTGTTAATGAACAATGATGAACATGTTACAATCAATGGAATGGTTGTGGAAAATGTGAAAGAGTTCACTTATCTTGGAGCTGTTTTAACTAATACATATGATGATTCACCGGAGATAAAAAGAAGAATTACCATTGCCAAAAACGCCACAATTGCTCTCAATAACATCTGGAAAGACCGAAGCATTATCTTACGGACAAAGCTGAGGTTATTGAACTCATTAGTTTTCCCAATTGCATCATATGGTTCTGAGTGTTGGGTGCTGAAGTAGGTAGACAAGAAAAAGATCAATAGTTTTGAAATGTGGTGTTACAGACGAGTACTGCGTATTAGCTGGACAGAGAAGAAGACGAATGATGAAGTGCTGAGAAAAACAAATTGTAAAGACCGGCTGTTGGACATCTTGAACAGGAAGAATTAAAGTTTATTGGTTTATTGAGAAGTAA
>NC_051394.1:41439978-41447478 GCF_015228065.2 Penaeus monodon
CGTTGAACCAGGAGCTTTTATCTTGGGATTCGTGGGCGTGCGGGGAGCGAGAAGTGCTTGGGAAGGGATTTGGGGCGGGGAGGGAGAGGTAAGGGGGGGGAGAGGTGAGGGGCGGGGACAGAGAGGTGAGGGGGGCGGGGAGGGAGAGGATAGGGACGAAGGGAGAGGGGAAAGCCAGCAGAGGCTTAGACCAAGGGGCTTCAGGGACGGCTCACAAGACTGTAACCGTAGAAGGTGTTTCGGGAACAAAAGAAAGAGAGAAAGAGAGAGAGAAAAAAGTCATCATTCGAACGTTCGGGAAATGTATAAGAATCTTAGTGTCCCCGAAAGGAAGCGCGGAATCCGAAGAGCTTTTCCTGAAGAAGATCACGGCGAAAAAGGGGAAGATATAACTCAGAGAATTCGAATGGTAGAGTAACCCGAGCATGAGTATCAGCTGGGGTAATTTTTCAAGGCGAACAGGGGCGTAATAAAAAATAAATAAAAAAAATAATAGAAAGAGAAAGTAAAATAAAAGACTAAATGAAAAAGTAGTTATATACCTTTAAGAAGAGGAAACGTATCTGCGGAAGATATAAGACCGAAGGATCCTGAAACTGAAGAAGTAGGAGTAGGAGGAGGAGGGGGAGGAGGAGGAGAAGGAAGAAGAAAGAGAGGGGGGGTGGCATAAAATGATAAAGCAGGGAGGGGCGGGGCGAACCTAGCATACAAGTGAGATAGTGGATGAGGGTTGATTGGTGGCTTCTAGGAGGGGGGAGGGGAGGGGTGGAGTAGAAGAAGGTTAAGGAGGGAGGGAGGGGAGGTTGGGAAGGGGGGGGGGGGGAGGTCATCCTGGGTAGATAGAAAGGCTGAAAAATCGGAGAAGGAGAGTGTTTCGACGGGATAGTTGAGGTTATCTTTGGTCTGATTTTATTTTCGGCTCGATTTTCACAGATCGAGCGTAGATAACTTTGGTTTAAATGCTAAGAAACTTTGTGCACTAGAGATTTGGGAACGATTTCTATGGAGGACTAAAAATAGACATTTTTCTGGTTATGCTTTATCAATTACAGATGATAAAAGAGACGAAGCCAGTATTTAATTCTTGTTGTACATTTGCTTAGTTTCAGCATAATGAAACATGAATAAAACAACATAGAACCATAGAATAGTAACAGGCGCATCAACGAATCTCTATATACACTTTTGATACCTTAAGTAGATCCTAGATCGAAATAGCTAAGTGATCCAAGATGCACCAACGAAAGTAAATAAATAAGATAGATAAATAGATAGACAGAAATAAAGGATTTTAAAAGCCAGATATCTCTCGGCATTCTCACAGCGCCAGAAAGTACCTTCGCCAATTTTCCTTTTGTCGCAGTTGTGGGAAAATTACTTCTGACTTTAATGATGTGGGAAATGACGTCAGGTGTCTACCAAGGAGCTGGGCGTGGCCGCGAAATAGGGTGGGTGAGAACGCCACATGTGTGCTGTGTGTGCGTGTGTGTGTGTGTGTGTAGGCGCGCTCGTGGGCGTGGGGGAAATCTCTAGGGCTAATTACGAATAAGAGATAGATAGATAGATAGATGGATAAACAGATAGATAGATAGATAGATAGATAGAGAGAGAGAGAGAGAGAGAGAGAGAGAGAGAGAGAGAGAGAGCGAGAGAGAGAGAGAGAGAGAGATAAGCATAGATAGATAGACAGATAGTGATAATAATAAGAAAAAACTGAGATACCAGAATAATCGAAAGGAAAAAAAATTAAATAACAAAACAACCGAAATGAAAAAGCTAAAAAAAATAATAATAATAAAATAGAATAAAATAATTATAATAAAGAATAAAAAAAGTTGAAAGGCGCGTTTTAAAACGTACGAAATATGACAAAGAACGAAAAAATAGGAGGGTAGGAGCATTGGGCATAAGTAGTTGGTCTGAAATATTTTCCCCCTCGGTAATTGCAAGTAAAAAAAAGGGGGTGGGGGGGGGGAGAGGGAGTTAGGTTTGGCTTAAGTTCGCATTTTCCCGGAAGTACCTATTGTATTGAGTGAATACAGTAAGAGGCGGAGGAGAAGGGTTGCGGTGCTTAGCCGCGCGGTGGGCCTCGGTGGAGAGCACTCTAGAGGGTTTAGCGATGGGGAATGAATGGGGGAATGGGGAAGGGATTAATGATTAAATATGAGAGATTGGAGGAGAGATACAGAGGGGGCGGGAGAGAGAGAGAGAGAGAGAGAGATACAGAGGGGGCGGGAGAGAGAGAGAGGGAGAGAGAGAGAGAGAGAGAGAGAGAGAGAGAGAGAGAGAGAGAGAGAGAGAGAGAGAGAGAGAGGAGAGAGAGAGCGTTGGAGGAGGAGAGAGGGAGGTTGAGTAATACAAGAGACAGGTAGATAGATATATTGATAGAGATAGATAGAGAGATAGATGGATAGATAGATAGATAGAGATAGATAGAGAGATAGATGGATAGATAGACAGATAGAGATAGAGATAGAGATAGAGATAGATAGATAGAGAGAGAGAGAGAGAGAGAGATAGACAGATAGATAGATAGAGAGAGAGAGAGAGAGAGAGAGAGAGAAGCAAGGGAAGGGTAGAGAGAGTGTAAGAAGAAGAAAAACAAAATCATGGTAGCAAGGAAGGACAGGGTGTGGCGTCTGGGGACTCGGTGGGGGGGGTACGGAATGGGGGAGGAGTAGGGGGGGGGGAAGGAGGGGTAGGCAGGAGACAACGGCAATGCAGGGCAACGGAAGTGGTCACAGGTGGAGGAAGGGGAAAAGGAGGGGAGGGGAGGGGAAATGGGGCGGGGAGGGGAAAGGGAGGGTAAAAAGAAACGTAATTGAGCCAAAAATTGTTACTCCAATCAGCATTTGATTGTTCTATTAAGTTTATACGGGTTATAATTCATAAGAACCACTCGGATAATGAACTGTGCATTAGGCCGTAAATACCACGGGCGTTACCTTTGAGCAATCATGGGGGGGGGGGGGGGACAGAGTGGTCGTCAAATAAGGCATTTCAAAATAGAATAGTCCCCGCTTGTGTGATTCACTGAAGGGCCGTTGTCATTCAGTGAGTCACGTGACAGCGTTGGTCTGTTTTTTTCCTAATTTTATTTTTTGGGTTGTGTTTGTTACCTTTTTATAGATGTTTCATTTAATCATTTATTTTGACTGTTTGACTGTTTTATGAGTGAGGAGGGGTGTGAATGTGTGAATGTGTGTGTGTGTGTGTGTGTGTGTGTTTATGTGCGTGTGTGTACGTGCCTTTTTAAATATAAACATGCTACTCTGTCTTACCAACAAAGTTACACGAACAAACAAACAAACAAACAAATATAAAACCAAAACTCCGACCCAAAACTCATAAAAAAATTCTCCATATTTCCCCCCTTAAATTCCCTTCCCCCCTCTCCCCTCCCCTCCCCTCCACCCCCTTTTTTCCCCTCGACCCGAAGACCTTCGCCAACATCTCCAGTCGCTCTTATCTCGATAGCTCTTGGATCACGAAAGGGGACGCGGGATATCGAAAGATTTATTTGTATAACCAGAGAGAGAGAGAGAGAGAGAGAGAGAGAGAGAGAGAGAGAGAGAGAGAGAGCAGAGAGAGAGAGAGATTGAGGGAGAGAGAGAAAGAGAGATTGAAGGAGAGTGAGAAAGAGAGATTGAGAGACAGAGAGATAGATAGATAGATAGATAGAGAGAGAGAGAGAGAGAGAGAGAGAGAGAGAGAGAGAGAGAGAGAGAGAAGATAGAGAGAGAGAAGAACGAAGAAGATAAAATAGTTACCCCAGCCTCGGAAGTGAGACGGTGAGTGATCTTGCCATTAAAGAATTGATTGAGAAGGAGAGGGGGGGGGGAGTTGGGTGGTGGCCGTCGTGGGGGGGGGGGGGGGAGCCGAAGATATGGGTTATGAGATTATTATTCTTCAAGGGCTGCCAATGTCATTATAATTTTTGCCATTAATAATTTTATTTATACGTTATTCTCGCTCTTGTCATTATCACTTTGATATCATTATTACCATCATCATTACTGAAAGTTTTGATAATTTGACCATCATTATCATTATCTTTATTGTTGTCCGAATTAATTCCATTGCTGCTTCCCCTTCTTTCTCTTGCTTTTTCCTTATTTCTTTTCTTAGTTTCTTTTAATCTCGCTTTTCATTAATGTCTTACCAAATCCCCCATCTCTCCCTTCTTTCTCTCTCTTCTCTCTCTCTCTCTCTCTCTCTCTCTCTCTCTCTCTCTCTCCTCTTCTCTCTCTCTCTCTCTCTCTCTCTCTCTTCTCTATCTCTCTCTCTCTCTCTCTCTCTCATTCTTCATCCTGTCCCCTCTCCCCATCCCTTCCTTCTCCCTGCCCTCCGGCTCTCCCTTCTTCTCATCCCCTGTTCTCTCCCCTCTCCCCATCTCTTCCCTTCTCCCTACCTACCCTCTCTCCTTTCCGCTCACCCCCCCCTTTTTTTCTCTTTTTTGTCTCCCCGGTAACTGTTATTTCGTGCCTTTTTCTCTCCTCCTCGTCACCTCCGTTCGCAGCCGACGATGACTCAGCATTTTCCGCACTAATAGGAGGGTGTGATAAAGTTGTCTTTATCCCAGTCATTTCACACCTTCCATTTGTCCTAATTTGGCGGCGGTTCAGCGGCCTTGTCTTCGTTAAAAGAGGGGGAAAAAAACACTTCTATAGCCTTCTTAGCCATCAATTCAGAGCCCTGTGTGTTTGACTTATAAATAATATCTCTCTTTTGCTTGAGCATTTCTGATTTTATTTCATCTTTTCGTTCATCTATTTTATGTCTGTCTTATCTTTTAAAAAAATCTAATCCTTCATTTTTTTTTTCGTCAGATAAGTTCTTCCCATACGAAGAAAAAAAAAGGAAATTAAGAGAGAGAGAAAAAAAATCGTGACCACTGTCTTAGTCTTGGTTGTCGCCGCTCAGCCAAGCTCACCGCCCCTTCTGCCACCCTACCAACACCTGCCACCACTTTGACCATTTTTTTTTCTAACTCCTGACAACCAATTTTTTTTCTATATTCAACATAAAGGGCGCCTCTACCTCCGAAGTCATCGTCCTGAGCCTGCTACGGCATTTTTAGGGAGTAGTTATACAGCATTCTTTCGTGTGTTTCTCGTTGTTGTTATTACAGTTATTTTTCTCAACATTATTATTCCTGTTTTTCATTAATAATTTCGATCTTTATTGTTTGCTGTCCTTTGTTTAGTCTTTCTGATATTAACAAATACACTGATGTTAATTTTATATCTTAATCCCATATACTTGCCATAATCATTATGTGAATGATATCAACATCATTAGCAGTAATATTATCCTCCTTTATCACCAAACAGTCAGCGCTATCCTGTAATTATAATTATCATTATCTTCATTTCCGCTTCCATAGCTACCTTCATCGTCACTACAATAATTTTAGCGGATATCGTTGAACATTTTTTTTTTTTTTAGTAATGTGAAATGTAAAATTCATTGAACATGATCAAGAGAAGCAAGAAATAGTAACATAGTGTATTGTAGTAATATGACTTATTAGCTATGTTTGTTGTAATGATTATGTTATCAATTTCTTCTTTCTTCCTCCAGGGAAGCCAGAATGGTATTTTAAGAATTAGCTCTACATATGCACACACACACACACACACACAAATATATATATATATATATATATATATATATATATATATATATATATATATATATATATATATATACACATCTATATACATATATCGCTCTTTTCTCTCTCTCTCTCTCTCCATCTTTCTCTTCTTCTGTCCACTTCCTGCCGCTCCCACCCCGCCCCTTCCCCCCTCCTCCCCCGCCGTGACTGTGCAGGACGCGGGCGGCGCCGCAGGGCCTACGTGAGCCTCTGCCGCCGAGGACCGCGTGATTGAGGCTCGGGACCCGCCGCCGCGCTGCCCCCGAGACGTGTGTGATGCGTTTTTGCTTCCCTGCTTTCATGAAGGTTTCCGAGATGATCATATTTAATTACAGGCCGGGGGCGATTGCGTTGTAAAACGTGGCGCTTTTCTCTCTCTCTCTCTCTCTTTCTGTCTATCTGTCTCTCTCTCTCTCTTTTATCTTTTCTCTTTCTCTCTTCGTTTTTCCCTTCTTGTTTTTCATGTGTTCTCTCCTCTTCCCTTTTTTTCTGTATTCTTTTCTTTATTCTTCTCTCTCACTCTCCTTTTCTTTCCTCTTTCTCTACTGTTCTCTTTTCCTCTCTTCTTATCTTCTCTATCCTTCTCTTCCATTTCATTTCTTCCTCCCACCCCATCTCTTTCATCTCTCTCTCTCTCTCTCTCTCTCTCTCTCTCTCTCTCTCTCTCTCTCTCTCTCTCTCCCCTCTCTATCTCTCTCTCTCTTCTCTCCCTCTCTCTCTCTCTATTCTCTCTCTCTCTCTCTCTCTCTCTCTCTCTCTCTCTCTCTCTCTCACACACACACACACACACTCACTCCCCCCGCCGGGCCATTAGATTCTGTGTAATTGTTCGACAGATGTTTACCATTCGGTGAGCCCGAGAGCGAGGGCTGGAGGCCAAGATGATGGAATGAGGAGGCGGAGGAAAAGGATTCCATAATAAACTTTCGGTCTTTAAAGGTTATTCACTTCTTTATCAAATATTTCCATATTTCAAAGCAGTTCATTGATATCATTTTTTAAAAAAAGGAGTGATTTCCCATGATTCCTCCGTGTGAAATAACACTCCGGACGACATAATAGCCCTTTTCCGAACCTCTTCAAAAGCCTTTCACAAAACCTCCCCGTTCAAGTACCTCGCGACCGCCGTCCTTCCACAAAAAGCCACCCTCACATCCTGGTGATTAGGACACCCTTTCGTTTCTCGTTCCTTCTTCGTTATCAGGACGTCACAGCCGCAGGACACGGCGCCCTCCTGCCTCGCTAGTGTCCAATATCCTGCAGCAGCGGCGGGCGTCCTAAAAATAGAAGGGATCTGGAAAGCGAGGAAAGATAAGATGTTGCCCTTGACTCTTCCCAGCCGAAGGAAAAGAAGACAGAAAACGTAAGTGAATGGATGAGAATAAGGCGACGGGATAGGATTTCTCGCAAGGCTTCTGCTCAAGCGAGGGAATGTGCTGCTGACGTGGCAAGCAACTGCTTTTCTCCTCCTTTCTGTTTATGCACATATGCATATATGCATATTTGCATATATATATATATATATATATATATATATATATATATATATATATATATATATATGCATACATATATAATATAATACATATCACTATATATACAAATACAATAACAAATATGTATGTGTGTGTATGGTGTGTTTGTGTGTGTGAGTGTTGTAGTTTGTATGTGTTTGCGTGTGTGTGTATGTGTGTGATGTGTGTGTGTGTAGTTGCGCGCGATTAGTTGTTGTGTGTGTTGTTATATGTGTTGTATGTGTTATGTGCTTGCACACACCGGCAGAATCAAGCGCGGTGAAAAGCTATAAGAAAATAAATCCATACAAGTATAGAGTAGTACGC